>NC_134682.1:4572500-4886250 GCF_024713945.1 Dermatophagoides farinae
TTGTATGTGTCGGCCAGGATTTTCCGGTAAACGATGTGAAAATGACCTAAATGAATGTGCATCACAACCTTGTATGAATGGTGCTACTTGTCATGATTTGGAAAATAATTACCGTTGTACATGTCCAAGTGGTTGGACCGGTGATCGTTGTCAACAGGATGTGGATGAATGTTCAGCACTTGTAACACCTTGTATCCGTGCCAGTGCTTGCATCAATATCAATGGAAGTTATATCTGTGTATGTGAAAAAGGATTCGAAGGTCTATTCTGCGAAAATGAAGTTGATGATTGTAAACATAATCAAATTAATTGCCAAAATGGTGGCTTCTGTATTGATTTAGTCAATGATTTTCGTTGTGTTTGTTCAACCGGTTTCACTGGGCCACGATGTGATCGTATCGATGAATCGGTTTGTGATCTTCTACCGAATCATGTATGGCGATTGAATGAAACTGGATGTGAAAAAATCTGTGTTTGCCGTAATAATTCACGTGTCGCATGTAAATGTCAAGAAGAATCCAAATGTAATCTTAAATTAGATGATGATGATCGAACAAATCTTTCAGAAATTCATGTCGTTTTCGATTCGAATGCAAGTAGACATGCATGTAATGCGATACAATCGATACATTCATTACTAACAATCGATACTAATGATGATGATGATGCTGGTGGTGGTGGTGGTGGTGGTGATGAATTCTGTTGTGAAATTCGAATGTCAACCGATGGTGGTACAATCGTCACCGGTAATGAAGTTATAATACAAGTTAATAAACAATCATCACTGGCTCAATATATAACACGAACGATATTTCCACACATATTACATGTGATTGTAAATACCGAAAATATTCGACAATCCGATTGGTCCGTTGTTAATTTATTCATAATACTCGTATTCACTGCCATCACTGTAACCGGAATATTGATGGCAAAATCTTATTATCGTCGTAAAAAACATGAAGCAGATGCTGAAAATGTTGTCATACATTGTATACAGAATAATTTAAAACAATCACAACAATCGCCTTCGATGATGATGATGATGATTGGTGGTGGTAATAATCGTCCATTAACACCGCCGAATCAAAAACTTTGCAACACTGTTTATTGTGGTGGTAATAATCATAATCAAACAAATATGGATAGTTTTCATCGAACCAAACCAGTATTATCTTATTGTTCCAAATTGATGGTTTCATCACCAACGATTTCGAATAAAACTAAAATGATTGATTAGTTTTTTTTTGATACACACACACACTCACAAACACGAACAACTTATTGTAAATTTCTTTTGGTTTCCTCAAACATTTCACTTTTTTTGTATATTTAAATATTCTCTTCTCATCTCCATATTGTACATAAATTCATCATTGATTTGAATAAAGAAAAATTTCAATTTTAAATGAATTTTTTTTTTAATTTTGAAAAATTCGAAAAAAAAACAAAACTTTAATGATAAACTTGCAACGTATGAACCGGTCATACCGACAAATGACATCTTTTGGCCTTCTACTGTTTGCCGAATTGTAAATTGGCTTGTTTTTTGTTTTCTGTTTCTCATGATTATTTCCAATCACATGTGATAAAATGGCCCGATTAATAACATCAAAATTTTGGAATCGATTCATTGTTGCCAATGTTCGATTGTTGCAGCAAATTCAACCACATAGAAATATGAATTTATTCATTCAACAGCGACAAAAATTACCACCACCAATGATGGTTCGTATACGTTCATTTGCTTCATATGGTGTTGATCTTCCACCAGTGGATCCAAAAGAAGTGGAATTACGTGTATTCAAATCACTATCTACTCATGATAAGATTGATCCGAAAAACGTAAGTTTTAATCTAGTCCATTATGTTTTTCTAATCTCTCTGTGTGTGTGTATGTGTGTACATTCTAGGTTAAAATCACCAGCCATTTAACCAATGATCTTGGCCTGGATTCATTGGATCAAGTTGAAATAATGGTGGCACTTGAAGATGAATTTGAAATATCAATCGATGATGTTGATGCGGAAAAAATTTATACCGTTCAAGATATTGTTGATTTCATTGTAAACAAATTAAAATCAAAACCAGATCCACGACAAAATCCTGGTGCAAGATATGATCCAAATATGGATTTTGGTCCCGTGTAGTTTGTGGCTTGAATTGATTGATTGATAATTGATTTCTTATTGTTATTAGCGATTTGAATTTATAAATAAAAATAAAAATTTTTGGTGATCATCTACTAAAATGGATATTTTTTTTCTCTTTTTCATAACGTCCTTTACGAACAATCGAGTCGAATATTTTCATCAGTGTTTTTTTTTCGATGATTTTTGATGATGATGATAAAGTTTTAAGTTTAAAAAATTGACAATTTTTATCTGATTTTGATTTATTATATAAAGAGTTTTTTTTGCGGAGGAGGGAAAAACACTGAAGAACAAAACCACAACAAACATCATCGATTATGATGGCACCGAGACGTGGAAAGAAGAAAAAAATTCCAATTAAAAATCGATCATTGTGTAGACAATTCTGTCGTCAAGGAAAATGTGATCGAGGTGTACATTGTTCATTTATACATGATCCAAATAAACGTGGTATCTGTCCAGGGTAAGTTGATGATTTGTTTTCCGTTCTTTTGTTGTAAAGTTTCAAAATTGTTAACCATTTTCTTTTTCTTTTTTGATAAGAATCCTGTCAAAATATGGATGTAATAAACAGGAATGTTTTCTATCACACGATCAAACACCGGATAAAATGCCTGATTGTCGTTTTTTTCTTCGTGGCCGATGTACAGCCAATAATTGTTCATATCGTCATGTTAAAGTGAATAAAGATGCAAAATTATGTGAAAATTTTGCCCTCGGTTTTTGTATGAAAGGACTGACGGTAAGCAACATGTAGAATGTATAATGAAAACAATTCAATTGATTAAAATTTAATTTTATAATTTAGTGCAATAAACTACATAATTACAAATGTCCAATGATTCGATTGAAAAAAAAATGTCCATATGGTGATCAATGTAATCATTATCATCCACCACCACCACAAAACCAATCGAATTCGATGAAACCATCAACATCGAAAAAGATGAAAAAATCAAAATTTAAAAAAATCAATAATAAAACCGAAACGAACACCACCAACAACAACAATGGTAATCAACAATCATCACAAGTAACCACTACAAATGAATGTCGAATGAATCTATCATCACCAAATACAAAAAACATTTTGAATCAAATGCTAACGAAACAATTGAAACAAACGAATGTTGATCATATCGATGAATCAAAATCAAATCAATCCAATGATAATGATGAAGATAAATCAATGATAAAGAAAATTATTGAACAATTATCATTCATTCCATTGTCGAAAGATGGCGATATTGACGCCATGGATTCATTAAAAACTGATTGGATTCAAATGATTCGTCGATTGAGACATAACAATAGTGATGATAATGATTGTCGACCATCATCAACGAATATGGAAGAAAAACCAAAATATTTCATCATCGATGATAGTGATGATGATGATGATGATTATAAATTGTCAGCGAAAAAACCGTCATCATCATCATCGAATGAAACAAATATTTATCGTCCAAAGTTGAAAATTATACCAGATTTTCTACAAGATGAATCATTATGATTCCTTTTTCTTTTTCGATTGTTTGATAATCGAAAAACTTTTTATCTAAACTAAAATTGTCTTTCTTTCAATTGAAGGGGGCAATGGTTGAAGTTGAACCACCCTCGGTACCATCGATGAAAACGAAAAACTTTAATTGAGCTAAACATGCACATACATGCACACACACACACAACTAATTTGTTCCATTATTGTTGTCGTCGTCGTCTTCGTCGTTGTTGTTGTTGTCGTTGCTGGAAAGATTAAGTGTGATCAATTTATTTCGTTCGTTCATTGCCTTTGTGATGTTTTAAATGCTGATTAAAATTAATGGCTAGATATTTTTTTTCCCGTCTTCGTATTCGTATTGAATTATGGTGTCTCTCTGTGTGTGTATATGTGATCGTCATCCAATGATGGCTATGATTATGACCAATGATGAAATTTTCACTGTTGCAAAAAAAAAAAAAATTTAAAATCACCAAATTAATAATTAGAAATCGTTATTTCTACACTCACCAAACAAACATGATGATGCAGATCATCATCATTGTCGCCAGGATGTTAAATTGAAGATTTTTTTGATTTGATCGAGATCTGAATTTAACAACAAAAAGTTATGGCAAAGCAAAGACGAAGAAAAAAGGAAATTATATTTAAACCAAATGAGAAAATAGGCCGTCATCAATATCGTTGTAATCATTATGTCACTTATTGAATTGAATGAACGAATGAATGGAGACGAAGTGATGATGAATTTTAATAAGTTACATCCGTTGTAGAGGAGTTTTTTCTTCATTCAAGGCGGTGGCTGATGATGATGGTGGTGAAATTTACGATTTATGGTATTATATGACACAAAGAATCAATGAATGAAACATCCGAAAAGGATTTCCACTGAATGAATTTTTCGCTGGAATTTAATTTTAATTTTCATATATCAAAAAAAAAAAAAAAAAAAATTCATCATTCAGTTGCAATTTCGCAAATGTGGCAATTCTGTATTTTTTTTAATAAAATAAAGATTTAGATTTTAATAAAAAAAAACAACAACAAAAAATGACTCACGTTTTCAATTTATGTATTGGTTAACAAAATTTTGTTTTTCATTTTTCAAAAATACAAAATCACCTGGTAAAGTAACACAGCACATCGATCAAACCAATAACTGCTGCTGCTGGTGCTGGTAGTTTATAATCCGGCACTATGAAAAAAAAATGGAAACTTTATTACCAAACCAATGGATAGGGATGGTCGATCACGGACTATCAATCAATACCATTTTTTTGTGGATGAGGACAAATTCCATATTTTGTCACATTTTGCATGATTGTTTGAAAATTAATTTTCTTTACTTGTTTTTTTTTTTTGCTGTTGTCGTCACATCTTGTATGTTTGTCTTGTTTTGTCGAAAAGTTTTCATCATAGTCACAGATGTTGTTGTTGATGTGATGGATTGCACGAAAAAAAAGGATTTAATCTTTATGCAAACAAATTTGTTGTGGCAGTCAACAATAACAACAATTATTCGTCAATATTGTTGATGACAAGTTGAATTTGATGCATGTTTTCGAACAAATCCAAACGACAAGTTTTTTTCCAACTCCATAAATCCACTACAGAGA
The DNA here is from genome assembly GCF_024713945.1 of Dermatophagoides farinae. Taxonomy (NCBI): domain Eukaryota; kingdom Metazoa; phylum Arthropoda; class Arachnida; order Sarcoptiformes; family Pyroglyphidae; genus Dermatophagoides; species Dermatophagoides farinae. Next base: position 4,577,771 of record NC_134682.1, read on the forward strand.
TTTCTTTATCATTCAAGAACCATACGAATTTTTTATCTTTTTTTTTGGCCATTCAGCAAAAAATAAAAATGATCGAAAGGAATTTTCGGTGAATGAAATTAATTCCAGAACCAAAAAAAAAATTTGAATTTATCCACATGATGTGTGTGTGTGTGTCGTGAATGATATTCAATATTCTCATCATCATAGATGTTTTAGCGAAAAAAAGTGTCTATAATGAATGAATAAATAAATGAATGAAATAGAAAAAATGGATACCATAATTAATTTCTATTTACCATTAAAACATTTGGTCTTTTTCATCCCGATGATGATGATGGTTAAATGAAAATAGAACGCTTAATGGTTGATGTACTTTTGATGAGAATTTTTTCACCATTAATATGTTTCAATGATGATGATGACAAGATGTTGTTGTAGTCGTCGTTGTTGGTGTGATTCAAATACAACTTTTGATGATGATGATCAAAAGTCATTTGTTTTATGAAATTTTCTTTCATTTTTTTTTCTCTTGATTGGAACAATCAAAAAACTTTTAAAATATGCTACATTACCAATGTTGTTGTTGTTGAACAAGTGTATGCATAAATTAATTTTTCATTCTTATAATGAGAAAAATTTTTCAAGAATTTTTTGTTGTTGTTGTTGTTGCTGTTGAAAAGAATGAATTGTTCAGTTGCTGCTGACGCTGCTGCTTCAATTGATTGTCATGGATGAGGAATAAAGAAAAAATTTCATATTTTTTCATTGTTCCAGGCGAAAAAACACTTGGAATGTTGATGATGAGAAAGAAAAAACGGGCCCAACAAAGATGTTAAAAAAATGAACGCGAATTTTCCCAGGATTCTTGCTTGTTTGTTTGTTTTTTTTTCGGAATTGTTGAAATCATAATAATCATAATACAGAAATAGACAATTTTTCTTTTCTCCATTTCCAACATTTGCCGGGAGGAACAGGATAATGTGGTACATACATTTCCAATCTTGTACCACATTTTAAATATTGTATAATAATATGATGATCATGATGATCATGATGATGATGATCTACGAAATTATTCATGTTTGAATCGAATATGGAATGGAAAATGAAATGAAATGAAATGAAACACACAAAAAAAAAACAAAAAGTCAAGATGTTATAACACAGAAACAAATACACAAACAGAGATGGATGATCAACAACAACAGTGGAAGAAGAATTTCATCTTGAAGATTGTCATTTCTTCTTGTTAGCCATTGGATGTTGTTTCTTTTCTTTCGAACATTTATTATTTATTTAATGAAATGAATTTTATGTTCACAAAATCATATTCCAGGATATTCTGTGAATCCTAGAAGACGAAGAAAAAAAAATAATAATGATGATGATGATGATGATGATGAAAAAAGTTATTTATTTATTTGCGAAATAGAAAATGGGAAAAAAAAATCTTACCATTGTTATATAATGATGATGATGATGATATTGTATTCAGGATTCGCCGAAAAAAAAAGGTCATCCAATGATTCAATTGAACAACATATTTCTTGTACATCTCGATTTATTGAATGGTTTCGTCATCGTTTCGGCTGATGATGAGGAATTTCGAAACAACGTTTTTTTTTGGTTTTGTCAAGAAAAAAATTCTAAATTATAAAAAAAAATGAAAAAAAAAAATTTTTTTCATTTTATCATCATCGATATATTTATGTGGTGAATTTAATGACCATAAATAAAAACCATGATCATCAATTGTTGCCAAAAGATTATCATCATCATCATTATTATTGTGGTGAGCTCAATAATTTTATTCGTTGGCCCATAAAAGAAACGTTCCATTCGATTTATGTGTCTGTGTGTGTGTGTGTCGGCATTATTCTCTCTTTGTCATAATTATCACGATGATAACAGCAGCAGCAGCAACAAAAAAAAAATAAATGAACGGATTATCATTGATCGACATAAAGAAAAAAATTAATTAAACAACGATAAATTCTTCGCCATCGCCGATTATGATGATGATGATAATAAATTTTTTTTTGCTCACAGGAAATTATCATGTCAACTATTTGGATGCAATGAAAACACAGCAAAACAATCGAGGTCAAAATAGAATCGAATGTGAGCTGAAAAAAAAAATTGTGTTCGATTATTATTGTTTTTGGTCATATTTTATTTTTTTGATTCCAATTAATATTTCTAATCCTAAATATCTATTCTTTTTTTTCTGCGATAATTTGCCACAAATTTTGGATCAAAACAAACCAATAGCTGAGAAAAATAAAACCCAGTTGAGATGGTGATGGTGAAAATTTTTCTCTTGGTCCGGCCTGAATCCAAATGTTCAACACAATGTTTTTCGATAATGATGATGATGATGATCATGATCATACTGATAATGTTCATTTCACTTTAATTTAGTTCATAACAAATTCGGGATAATGAACATACACATGTTGTGAACACATGAAATTTCACAGATCCAATTTGTTGGCACTACTAATGAACTTGTGTGCGTGTGCTAAGTGTTTTTTTTTCTACTTTTCATCATCGTCCATATTGATCATTGATGATGATGACGATTGGCTCCAAGAATTGCCTCACACAACACTCTCTGTGTCATTCGTCTTTTTCTGAGGTAAGAAAAGTGTTTTTCATTCTTATTCTCATTGTTTTCTTTTTGTTCCAGCAAAAAAATTTTTTTTTTTTTTTTGGCACCCTAATTGGTACTTCAAGGCCTGTGTGTGTTTTTCATTTATAAATATAATAAATGTCCATATATAATGTGGCTGTATTTGACATCAACGTAATTTCTTTAAGAACATCAAATGGATATTATTAAAGTTGAAAATCCAGAAAAGAAAATTGTCATTCACACACACACACACTTATTATTATTGTTTGACATTCGAACAACAACAACAACAACAAATGGTGTAAATTATTATTATTATGATTACCCGCTATTACTAACACTACTACTACTTAAACAGGCCAATAATCACCATCATCGTCAATGAACCAAATTCTCGGATCGAATGAACGAAAAATTTTTGTTCTCCCATGAGAATTTATCAATTCAAATAATAATTTATTATATATTGATCAATGATCATCATCATCATCATCATTATTTACGTCAATAAGATGACTTTCAACATAATAATAATAGCCAATCGAAGAAAGAATGAAGAGAAAAAAAACGTGTTTATCCATCATTGAATAATAATGATGATGATGTTGTAGCCAAATATACCATACCAATCCATTCATGTATCGATAATTGGGTATATGTGAATCTATATCACCCACATATTTATATAAAACATACGTAAATAGTTCCATTCGAGTTTCCGTGATGACCTTACCAATTTTAATGGAATTTTTGTTTGTAATGACGATTGTGAATTCCAATCAAGCTAAATTCCAATAACAACAACAACAACGATAACATGAACCAAAAAAAAGTTTGAATAAAAATTCCATGAAACATTGATTGATTACGATTGGAGAAAATTACGAGAATTTCGTGCACAAGGTGAGTAGTATCATTTTTTTTTCTATTTTCTATTTTTTTGGGAGGTTCCATTTATTTATTTTGGTATGTATGATTCAAATGACACAAAATTGTAGTGTGAAAAAGAAAAATGACGAGAACAAATCATAAAGTGGTGTTAAGAGTGTATGGACGATTGCTAAATGAAGATAAAAATTAATTGCAATTTCAAAAATTTTGTCCATTTTAATCATTTATTCGTTGAATAATGATGGTGGTAATTTTTTTACTTTGATTCAAAAATTTTCAGTAAATTACGTGAAAAAAAAACACCAACCGATTAGGTGTATATAGAGAATGTATTATGATGATGATTTTGATGATCGAGACTACCTGAACCTGTCTGAATGAATCACAATGATACAATATACAACTGATTGGTATTAGAATAGATTTTCATTGGCCAAAAAAAAAATCCTTGTACAGGGTGTACCACATTCTATACAACATTATTATTATTATCATCATCATCATCATCAAGAATAAAAATTTCGAGTATAATAAGGATTATTCTAAAATTGAGATCAAAATGATGATGATGATTAGGGTAATGATAATGGGCCATAGTGAACAAAAAAAAATTGCATATTATGTAGTTTAGGCGATGAAAGAAATGAGCCAAAAATTTCCGCCATAAACAAAAACTATTTGGCTACTTTCTTTTTTTGTTTGGTTACTTTCACATGTGTGTTTATGAATTTGAATTCTAGAATTGATTCTATTATTATTCTGTAAAGGCTGTAATTTTTTTTCTCTAGTTATGGTCCTTTTAGTCCATGATGAGCTTTAATGGATTTGACCTCTAAACACAAAAGCTCTGTCTTCATCTGTGAATATGTTTCAGTGTTAGTATTGTGTGTGTTGGTTATTGTTTTTATTCATTCATTCATTTTATGTTTAAAATCAATGGATACATGATGTTGTATGATTATGTTTGCCTTATTCTACATTCTTAACTACAAATGATTATTTGCTCCAAGAAAATGTGTGTGTGTGTGTCTCTCATGAGATTGCTATTGAAATTACCAGCGGTGGTGGTATGTCCATAGTTTTTATTTTTTTCTTCTTCTTTGAAGTCTGAACAAATTGAATTTAAATATCATAATATATTCCCAAAAGAGAGTTTGACGAAAGTGAAAAAGAAAAACAAATTCAATTTTGTTTTCATGTTTTTTTCCAAAAAAAAAAAACAAAAATTCAATTCTATTTTCCATTATCAATTTTTCTGGATTCTTGTTGTTGTTTGCGGTGATGGTCAGTCAGTCATTCAGTCATATTGACTTTCTTGTTTTTCATTTTTCATTCCATTATTATTATCATCATTATGATTCTGATGGAACATGAACATGTGACAAAAAAAAATTTTGAATTTAAAAATGGCCACTAATGGCCTTCTTGTTGTGTGTGTGTGTTTGTTTTTGTGCATTGGAATGAATTGACCAACATGGAGAGAAAAGATTCCATGTGTGAAGATGATTTTTACATCCAAAAAGTTTGTCGTATGGTAAATTTTTTTTTCTTGATTGATTTAATTGAATAAAGATTTATTACATTTGTATCCTTTGTGGCAATGTTCAATGTCTATCGAATCAACGATATATACATTTAGATTTTAATTTAATATATAGAAAATGCAAAAAAACAGAAAATGATGTCAATTTTATCTCCGAGTTTTATTGATAATGGCCTGTTTTTTTTTTGATGAATTGTAATCTGATATTCCATCAATCAATAATCTAATTAATAATAATATTTTGAATCGGTTCTTTAAATCTGTTTGTTTTTAATCAATTTATCACTATAATTTGATGATTATTCCAATAATCATCATCATCATCATCATCACACACCGACCACATGGTGTTTTCATTTGCAAATTTGATTTGATTTGATAGAAAAAAAATTTTGAATACAAACAAAGATTGTATTTGATTTCAAATAGAGAAAGTAGAAAGAAAAATTGGTCATTATATTAATGATGATAATTATTGCAGGAGAAACGTAATGAATTTTTTTTTCAAAAAAAACCACCATATATTTATACATTGAAAATTATAATTTAGTTTAGTTTAACTTGGTTTCTTTTTCTCTGTTCTGTTCTTGTCAAGGCCACCGAAAAAATGGCCATAAATCTTTTACATTTTTTTCGATGATTTATAGAAGTTGATTTTTTTCTTTGGTATTGGCTGCTAATTAGCATCAATTATGATTGTCTGTCTATTTGTCTGTCTGTGTGTGGCAAATGAATATCTTTATGAAGAAGCAGCAGCTGCTTATTGGTTGAAATTTTTTTTCTTTCATGTATCAAAAAATTGTCCAATTGTTGTCAAGGCAAAATTTCTTACTGTAGTAAAAAAAAAACTAGAAAATTTCCAAGTTTATAAAGGAATTATAGATGGTGGTGGAAAAACTTTTTTCATTCAGAATTATCGTTTCCATCCAAAAAAAAAAACAGAACCAATCATTTTCAATGATTGTCGATTGGATCAAACACAAAAACATGCGTTTTTTTTCTTCTGTTGTGATGGAAAAGTTTTCTTGCTTTTTTCTTGGTCATTCTGTTTTGTTTGATTTTTTCATTCCATCAAATGGTAGGTTTTTCCATCTTTCTTCCTTTATATTTTTAACCTTTATCTAAATGTGTTTGTGTGTGTGTGTGTGTGTACATCTCGATTATCATCATCGAATGATTTTGGATTGTTTATTTATTTCGAAAAACAAAAATTCATTTTCAATCAATATTCATTGAACTTTGTTCATACGTTTCAGATTTTATGTGATTGTGGTGTATATGGTGTACAAATAGAAATTGAAAAAAAAACTGATAATTATATCATTATGAAGCCATATTTATAGAGAGAGAGAGAGAAGAAAATAAATAAATCTTTATGAAATCAATTTATTAAAATCGACTTTTTTGTTGTTGTTGTTGTTGTTGAAAACTGTCACCATCACAAATCACCGTGTATTAGTAAAATGTTGGCCAAGGACATTGTTTAAAAAAATGACAAATTCATTGATAACAAACATTGTTACTTGATAGGATGATGATGATGAGTTTTTTTTCTTCCATTGAAATTACTGTGAAACGCCATGGAAATGGAAATTTTCCTTTCTTTTATTTTATTTTTTGTTTTGTAATAAATTTCAATTTAACATTTTGGTTTTTATTTGTTGAAAAATACAAATGTTCTTTTCTTTTTTTCTTTGAGAATCAAGAACACAATAAACCAACATACCGAAAAGTAATCATATCCAGATGACAAATGTTTTGTTGCGTTTTTTTTTCTTTTTTTTATTTTTTGGTTTGTCATAATTACTATCTAATTATACTTTTGTGTTTGTGTGTTTGCATCAGTTGCTAAAAAAAAAAGAAAAATTCCTATCCATTATGTTGACATCCAAAAAAAATTCATTATATTAATAAATCATTTGTATTTTGTATGTTTCAAAAGAATATGATAACACACACATACACATATTCAAAATCTGCCTTCAGGTATTTAGAAATCAAAAGCGAATTATATATTTCAGTTTATTTTTTCAATGTTGATGATATTAGATTAACGATAACAGAGAATAACAACAACGAAAGACAGAGACAAAATTAAATCATATATGAATGAATTTGGCTTCAGGAGATATACCATGTGTGTGTGTCGTAGTCGTCATCACATTCTCTATATTCATTATCTTTCTATTATGTAATAGGTACGTGTGTTTGTGTTTGACTGAAGATTTTTTTTTTTTTTGAATCTTTGTCATCATCATCTTCATGATTCTTGTGTTCCAGATTTTTCATTTTTTCTCTCGTTCACCATTCTAGGTTAACGTTATCGGTTCATTCATTCATTTATTTTAGATTCTGGTATACACACGCACACATAGTGGACTAATGGAAGCCCTTATATTTTTATTCATTTGTATTTGATGGTTAGCCCTTGTACATTGTTGTTATATTTGGAACTAAAAAAAAAACTATCGTTCACTAATGGTTCACTATTGTAGATGGTCGTCGTCGTCTACAATTTATAAGAATATAATTCTTGTGTTTTGTGTGTGTTTGGTTTATCTATAGTCATAATGATAATAGTGAAAAAGAGAGAGAAAGAGGAAAAAAGAAGTCAACAAACATTAAAGCCAATCCAGAAAATAGAGTGAGAGAGTGTGTCAACCCTAAAAGTTTTTTTCCGTTTTCTTTCTTTTTCTTTTTCCGTTTTTTTTCTCTCGCTTGGGTCCTGTATATACATTTTCATTTCGTATTTTTTTTATTTTTATTTTGACAATTGTTTGTGGTGTATATCATCACCATAATCATTGTCTTCTTTTTTTTGTCGTTGTCATCGTGTCCACCTAGCCAGAAGAGTTAACCAAAGAAAAAAAAATCTGTTGTTACCCACGCATAAACCTAAATCATATTTGATATCAAGATATGATATCCATGTGTGTTTTTTTTCTCGATCTTTTATGGATCATTCTCCTGATTCTAATGGCACCCAAAAAAGGCGTTTGTCTAGCGGTGAGGTGGTTGGTTGGTTGGTTGTTTGGTGGGTCAATCGAAACGATTTAAAATAGAAGAAAAAAATTTATTCATTCGAATCGGTTAGAATTTTTTTCACTTTGGTTCCAGTCCTTGGTTGATGATGATGATGATGATGGTGGTGCTCCATAGGAATCTACCAATTCTCTACTATTTTGAGTGATCTCCAACCTTTTTTCTCTGTCGAATTTCTCCTGTTCTCCTGATCTATGTTACTAAGTGAATGTGTATGTGTGTGTGTGTGCTATGTACCAGAATTTGAGTTTTTTTTCTGTCGGGTAAAGCTCTTTACCAAACATACATACATTATATATGGCGTATGATGATGATGATGATGATGGTTAGATAGGAATGAGGGGGGGAGTTTCATGGTTTGATGGCCCTTTGTAAATGAAAATTAAAGTAAAGGAGAGAGAGAAAAAAAAACCTATCATTTTGGGCGTCATGCGCGTGTATGTAATATTGTACGACCTACACATACATCTCATCTCATTGACTTGACTTCTATTTTTTTATATATTTCTTCCAATTTATTCTATTCTATTCTATTCTTTTATTTTTTTTGCCACTTTTGGTTTTGGCCTTTTTTTTATTCATTCGATGATAACCGATTTTCTTTGGTTCATCTTTATTCTTTTCATGTGTTTGTGTTTTTGGGTGTTAGTGTTTACTGGACACACACACACACACCACACACACTTATTTTTTTGATTATTGTGGCCAATGTTTTGTATTTTATACAAGACTTTTTTTTCAAAGAAAAACCATCTTTTTTCACTTTACTTGTGTGTGTGTATGTTGTTTTCACGATAGTCGTAGAGGCGACAAAATAGCAAAAAAAAAATTATCCCAAAAAACTAACCATCATTGTTGTTGTATATGTGGATTGGTTAACGATTGATGGATGGATGGCTGACTGGTTGGTTTTGGCTTGTTATTTTTTTTCCTTCGGACTATTATTGGGTATTATATCATGAAATGAATGAATGAAAAAAAAGTGGAAGTGGTGTTGTCCATGAATGAATGAAATGAAATGAAATGAATTGAATTGAATGGAATGGAAAAAAAGGAAGAAAACCCGAATAATAGAGAGAGAGACAGTAGTGAAAATGATGGAAGAAGTGAAAAGAGATGAATGTGAATATAAAGTGAAAATCAAACGAATCAAAGCCCAAATACGCCAGCGCGCATTATCAAACCTATCTCTTTCTGGTGTATTTTTTTTTTTTTTTTTTGGTTCAAAATGGCTTTTCCACATAACACTAAATGTATGCATGTGTGTGTGTATGATAGCATGATTGTCATATAACAGAATACTGTGACTACTATTGATATCTATGTTTTTTTTCTGGGTTGACGATTTTGGTGGTTGATTTTTTTTCTCTTTTCTCTTGTCTATGGTTTTGAAGATATAATACATTTTTTTTCTCTGGGAGTCATACTAACCGACCAAACAACCAGCCAGTCTATGTCTATTTGTGTGTGTACAAACGAACCGACGAAACTACTAGACAACAAAACCGAAACTATTCATATTTTTTTTTTTTGAAAGCCATTCGCATTTAGGCCATCATCTTGGATAGACAACAACGACAACAACAATATCAAACACATGACACATACACACACATTTACACCAATACAGAATATAATATACAAGACATAATAAAATATTTTTTAATGAAGAATTCATAACGCACACAAGAAATACTACAAGAATGTTTTTTTTTTTTTGGTGACATACACATGTTATGATTCTGTGGTGTTTTGAGAAGAAGCAGCAAAAAAAATAGTCAAAGAATTTGTTTGTTTTTTTTTGTTTGCATGTGTGTGTGTGTGCGTGTATGTGGTTGTTTTGGGTGTACACGAGACGTGGTGGGTGTGTGTCGGCATGATTGTTAATGTCATTGTAATTTGATCGTTTTTTTATGTGTAAACATCATCATCATCATCAATGATCATTTATTCATTGTCATCAATGTCATCATCATCATCATCATCATCATTGTTGTTATTATTAACAAACGGAACGGATTAATCGTCATTATCATTGATTCTTCTTGATCATCATCATCATCAAACAAACATATCCCGGCAAAGAAATTTTTACAGCCTGAGAATTATTTTCTGTTTGTTTAATTAGATAGAAAAAAAAATTCTAAACCTAAAAATCCAATATATCATCAAATAGAGTGTAATATATCGTAACACACACACACACACACTGCGACCTTGGTTAGTTTTTTTTTCATTATTTTGTTTTTCGGTTTTTTTTCTCTCTTGGTTGGTTGGTTGTTTGTTTGATGTTTGTCATTCATTTATTCATCAGTATACCGGTCGGTCGATGGTGAGAAAACAAGATCGTATTTTTCACAACCTGGTATTTGATTGATCAACGGTTTTTTTTCTCATTTTCATTCATTTTCGAATCTGTTGTGTGTGTGTGTGTGTTTATGTTAATCAATTATAATTGAAATTCATTAGTTATACACACACACACACACACACACACTTGTTTGTGGTGTTTAGTGTGGGTCTTTTTTCGACATTTCTATCTGTCGTTTTATTTGCTTCATTAATTTTGCGTTCCATTGTGTGTGTCTATGTGTTGTCATAACATCATTGATTTTGGACACATCATGCAACGTCAAACATCATCATCAAAACTTTTTTTTTTTTGCTGCAACAAACAAACAAACAAACAAAAAAATATTTTGAAAATGTACAAAATAAAATCAGCGATAATAACATCATGATAATAATCATCGATTGAATTGAATCAAAGCAAATCCGATTAGATCAGAGTTAGAAAAAAAAATCCAAGTCAAATCGAATGATATTCGATTTAGAAATTTTTTGATCTGAAAGAAAATCCCAAAGAAAATTGAGTTTGCCTCGATCCTGATGATCTTTGCTTCTTTTTTTTGGATCAAAAAAAAAAAGAATGAAAATGTTCCAGAAATGAAAATCCAACCAATTTATAATGCAAATCTTGTGAAAGAAAAAAAAATGTTTTTTTTTGCTTGCTATGCAAACAACAAACATGAAAATCCACATTGTGAATTCGACCACAAAAACGACATCGACAACTACAAAGGTCAAAAAGAAAAAAATTTAAAATTCAGATTTTACACCACAGGGCTTTCCTCAATTTGATTTGATTAAATAAATGTTGTCGAAAGAAACCCGTTAAGTTTAAGGTTAATAATTGTTGATGAAAGAAAAAAAAACGAAAATTCATGAATATAAAAGAAACCCAGACATTTTATTTATTGTTATTGATTTGATTGTGGGGGTGTTTTTTTTTGTGTAAATTCTTATTCCGAATTCTTTTATTGTCATCGTTGTTGTTGTTGTTGTTGTTGCTGGTTGTAGTTGTTTGATATGGTTGGTATTCATTCAAAGTTGATTTAGTGTTTCATTGTGACTGTCATAATAATAGAGAATTTTTGTGTGTATGTTTATATGGTTGTAGTGTAGTATAAGTTTCAATATTATTTTCAATCAATATATTCTCTATTTCTCTCTATAATCGATAGCATGGGAATTAAATGAATAGAATTTGCTACACACACACACACACACACACAAGCATCAATCGAATCCATGAAAATCGATTTTTTCCAGTTTTCACTCGTTCACACAGAGACACACCAAGAGCGATAGACATCAATCATTCTTACAGGTTCACTACAATTTCTTCTGGACTTTTCTTTGATTATTTTGTTTTGTTAAAAAAATGTACATTCTATTTCTTTTTTATAAGGATTCTAATCAATTTTCATTTTTTTTTCTATTTTCTTTCGTTTTGAACATAGGAAAAACTTTTCTGCAAACTAACTGACTAAAGAACTAACTTGAGAAACAATCATCCTTTTTTTCAATTTTCTTCTCTATAAAGCCTTGGATTTGATTTTGAAAAATTCTTTTTTTTTTACGACGACGAAGACGACGACTATATTCATCATTAGTGTATGTGTGTGTGTGTGTGTGTTCAATTTATCATCAATGATTTGTGCTTAATTGTTTGTTTTTTTTGGTGTTTGTGTTTAAAAAAAAAATCTCAAAATCATCATCCAAATATAAGTTGTCAACAGTTTGTGATTTTTCTCCGTTTGTTATCATCCTTTTGTGTTTATTGGATGTATGTATGAAAGAGCGAGTGGATGTGAACGGTGGATATAGGAAATGGAAAACAGTCAGATGGATGCCAAGACGCCTATGTTACGTAGTAATCAAACAAAACCTCATCAAACAAATCCAACAACCATGCCAACTACCGTACGAATGACACATCCGGAAAGGACTTTGGTGGAAAAGATTTGGGGCTGGTTTGCCGAAAATCTATTGCTTGTATTGACAATATTATCAGTGATCTGTGGCATTGTGCTAGGATGTTTTATGCGTTACGCAAGCTACGATGATGATTTTGTCATGTTGATCGGTTTCCCTGGTGAATTATTAATGCGAATGCTCAAAATGTTAATTATACCATTGATAACATCATCAATGATTGCCGGCTTAGCTCAATTGGATGCCAAATCGAGCGGCCGTATGGGTTCAAGGGCTATTGCCTATTATTTTGGAACAACCCTATTAGCTGCCATTCTCGGTATTGTATTGGTATTATTGATACATCCAGGTAATCCACGTATCAAACAGGAAGCAATGAAAGCTGTAAAAGATGCCGATACAAAAGTATCAACATTGGATGCAATGTTAGATTTGGTTCGTAATATGTTTCCAGAAAATTTGCTACAGGCAGCATTTGCCAATGTAAAAACTGAATTTGTACCCAGTGATCGTATCAATATGACACGTGTACGTGAAAAAGGTCAACAATTAAATTGGGATCGTATTTATAATAAAACTGATCCAGCAACAAATGTAACTGATTATTATAAATTAGTTCGTTCATACCCTTATAAAGATGGTTCTAACATCCTTGGTCTTATTGTTTTTTGCACCGCCTTCGGTATCATTTGTGGTCAATTAGGATCCGAAGCTGAAACAATGATTAGATTTTTTGTTATACTAAACGAAATTGTTATGCGTTTAGTTGTCATTTGTATGTGGTATTCACCAATCGGCATTGCATCATTAATTATAGCCAAAATATTAGCTATACAAGACATGTATACGATGGCTCAACAGCTAGGCCTCTATATGTTGACCGTAATCACTGGTCTATTAATACATGCAATCATTACATTGCCAGGAATCTATTTTATTGTTACAAGGAAAAACCCTTTAACATTTTTCAAAGGCATGTTACAAGCCTGGGTTACAGCCTTGGGTACAGCATCGTCTGCCGCAACCCTTCCAATCACTTTCCGTTGTCTTGAAGAAAACAATCATATCGATAAACGAGTAAGTAGATTTTTTTTTCTTAATTATCATAATAATTTTCATCACAATATTCATAATTCATTTTTCAATATCAAGTGTCCATTTAACTTTGACATCATCATTATTCAAATTGATATGGCCTTTTTTTTCTTTCTCAGTTCATATTACTCGATTTTAGCCACAAACACATGTTTAGCATGAGTCAGTATGTTTGTATGTGTGTGTGTGTCAAGTCAATTGATCAACGTCAAATAAATATGTTATGACGACGACGACGACGACAACGATGATGATGCTAAATGTACACATTATATTAGCTTTATACAGGCAATTACATTGTAAAGAAATATTACCACATTTTTTTCCGGATAAACCTTAGTACATTAATTTTCAAAAAAATGAAAAAAAGTTTTAGCCCTATAGGCAAATCATTTCATTTCATCATCATTTTTTTTCAATTTAGTTCTAATCATCATTGAATTTTTTTTATCTATCCAGAAAAAAAATGAAAATTTGTCTATTCTTTTCATTTTTTTTTTGCTGCTGTTGTTATTATTTTCTTCTTGATTGATCAAACTAGATATATTTGATCATCATTTATAATAAAAATTTATAAATTTGATATTTTCTCGATTGATTTTGTTTTCTTTTCGCTTTTGTCCTTTTGATAATATCAATAATAATAATAATAATAATGATGATGAGATTTTTTTTCCTCTTTTTCTTTGTTATTGTTGTTGTTGTTGTTTTGGTTGTTCCATACCATCAACAACAACAACAACAACAAAAAATGAAACGATAAGAAAAAAAAATAAATTTTCAATTGAATAGCTTGTGTGTGTGTGTGTGTGTGTGGGAGTATTATTGTGCGATCTTTGATTCTCATTTTCATTCAATGCCATTCAATTTATCGTTTAGTTTGAGCTTCATCGAAGATCGATCACGAATCGAATTTTTGTTTCTTTTTTTTTCTTTCTCACTAGCTTGCTGATAATGATGATCATAAAAATCGATTCAATCGATCGATCGATTTTATTTTTATTTTTTATTCTTTTTTCTGTGTGTAAATGCTATTTCATTGGGGTTATATGATTCTCTGATGTCATTCAATTATAGTCAATTGACCGTTTTATTTTTGTTTACGTTATATAGTTACTGCTGTTGTCCATCTCATAAAACCAATACAATAAAACGTCAACCCAAGTGACCATATAAAAAAAGGATCAAATTACAAAATTCATGAAACAACAACAACAACAACAATGCATAAACATCGGGTCACTACCAAATTATGAACATTATTCATTTGAGGATATGAAGAGAGAGAAATTTTTTTTCTTTTCTTTTTTTAGCCAAACAAGGTCAAAATAGTCTGTTGTTTTTTTTATTCTGACTTTTAGTTTATCCAATGATAATGATCATGGTGATGATGATGATATATCCAACCATCAAACCAGATTTTGATTAGCTTGGATGGTCGGTTTGGTTTCATTCATTCATTCATTCATTTTATTTATTTATTTATTCATTTCACCGTTACAGTTGACTGGCTAGTTGTTTTTTTTCGTTATCCAGGTTTTTGTTTATATTAATTCAATTAGTAGAATTTGAAAATAACAGCTGGCAAAAAATAACAAAAAAAAATCCATTCCATTGTTTTTTTTGTGTGTGACCTGTATGTGTATACATCAAGCACACACATAGTCTGGTCTATAGATTTTTGTTGTTGTTGTTGTTTATTTTAGATTCATAGAATATTTGCACGCATTTCCTGTCCATTTTCATTTGTTCATTGGTTCCTGTCACACACACACACACACACATACACATCCATACAATTCGTAAGTTTATTTGTTTGTTCTTCTTTTTGGGTTAGATTTTTTTTCTGGTTCTCTCACCATTCACATAGAGCACACACACACAGAGAGAGACACAAACATCTCGATGGAAAAACTTGTCCATTGTTTTTTTATCATGATGATTGTTTGATTTTTTTTTAATATCCAACATTCTTTTGTTTCATTTTTTTTTTATTTGCTTCTCTTCTCTGTTCACAATGTGGATGTCAATTATATAGGTATATTATTGTTATTATGGAAAAAAGTTTTAAACAGAATTTAGCTTTTGCTTTTGATGCCATTATTTTCGACAATGACACAATAGTGTTAACAACAAAGACAACGACAACAATGACAATATTATATTGTCATCCTTGTTGTTGTTGTTGTTGTTGTTGTTTGGCCTCTTTTTATTGAAAACGAAACAAAACAAAAAAAAAATTCATCGATATAGTATGGTACGATTTTTTGTTTTTGTTTTGTTTTATTTTTCATTTAATCTTGAAATGAAAAATCATCATATATTGGATATAGAAGTGGTGGATACATCACATCACATTTAATAATGACCGAATAAAATGAACATTTTGTGTCTCTGTGTGTGTGTGTGTGTGTGTGTGTGTGTGTGTGTGTGTGTGTGTGTGTGTGTGTATTTAGTCAGTTTATTTGATTCAGTTCAGTTCATTTTGACTTTGAATGAATGAACCAAATGATGACGACGACGACAAACATTCATTCATTCAATAAAATTCTTTGATTGGCTTTTTTTTCTTGTTTTATTTCTTCTTCATTTGTATGTGTGTGTGTATGTGTTATTATTTGCCCGTCGGTCCAAATGTCCAAGAATCAAACCAGAGAGGAAAATTACACTATACTATTGTTTAGTTATTAACCCAAACCAGCAAACTTGTCCATCAATAATGAATAACCAACAATAACAACAACAACAATATTGTATCAGAAAAAAAGAATATGAGATAAAGACAAAAAACAATGTCCGGTTTTTGTTGTTGTTGTTGTTGTTGTTATTATTATTATTATGTACAATATTCACGAAAATAGCCATAGTTTGTGTATGTATACGGCTATTCCAATAACCATAAGGCCACAAAATGAATTGTATAGAAAGATAGATATATATAGAGATGGATAGATAGATGATTTAACCGATTCGATTTTTGTTTTCGTTTTTTTTTGCTTTTGGTTTTGCTTTTGATGTTTGGTATATAATAAAAATAATAATAATTCATTCTAGATAGATTCAGTAAATCGATTGTTTTTTTTTCTCTTGGTTGTGGTGTTTTGGTGGTGTTTCAATTTTCATTCGTGAACATCACACACATTGATGGAATGAATGAATGCAAAAAAATGTTTGTTACAAAAAAAAAAAAAAACACACACACACACAATAACCACCCAAGCAGTCAGCCAATCATTTAGAACCATCATCATCAAACATTTATTTTTTTTTTGTTCCTGTTTATTGTTTATATTCCTAACTACTCTTTGGGCGTCATTCTCTATGGGTTTTGAAAGAAACAAGTGAAAAAAATATATATAAAGTTATTATTGGATCAATTAAGAATTTTTTTTTGTTTTGTTTTGTTTCATTGAAGAATGAAAAGAGCAGCCTAAGCCTTCTATAAGTAGTTCACTACTACTATAAGGCAACCATAATCCATAGAATCATATAAAAGAATCCTTGTTTATGGTTGTGAAAATTCTCTGGGATTATTTTAGCGTGTGTGTGTGTGTGTGTATGTCCATCTTGAGAATATAGTTTTTTTATGGACCTGTTTGTGCCTGTTTGTGTTTGAATAAGTTTGTGGCCTAAGAATTTGTGTTTTTTTTTTCTTGTTTATTCTTTTCTGTTTTTTCATGTTCATGAATGTTTCATCATCATCATGATCATCATCAAGATGATGATGATGATGATGGCCATAATAAACCATTGGCATTAGTCTCTATTTTTGTTCCATCAAAGAAAAATTCTTTCCATCATCATGATCGATAATCACTCAAAAAAAGTGTTGCTTGATGTCAAGTTTTTTTTTGTTCTTCTTCGCCTCCTTGACCATCTAGCATCATTTCGATAAGTATTTCCGGTTTTTATTTTCACCACATTTTTCTCTTCATTCATTTTTTTTCGTTTGTTTATTCTGTTTTTTTTTCTGTTGTGGTTGACAAATTCCATTTTTTTTCTTGGTTTTCATTTTCAACCACAAATATACATCACACACACACACACATTTTATCCATCGCCATTATAAGATCTTATGGACAATAAATGAATGAATGAATAAATGAACCAAGATTGAAAATGAAAGTCTAGATGATCATTTGAAAAAATGTGAACAGAATAACAACAACGAAAACAAAACAATAGATGACAGAGACGGAAACGGAAACGTTATGGTATAGAAAAAACGAATGAAAAATGCCGGAAATGATGATAAATCTTTTTTCTTACATACAATTTTTCTTTTTCTTTGATAAGACCAGAAAAAAAATTCAGAATTTTTCTTCTCTTTCACAATATAATAATTTACTGGTGATTAGTTTCCTTGTTTTTTTTTTTTTTTTTTTTTTTTTTTGATTTTTGGACATTTTGTTGTTGTTGTTGAAAAAAAAATTGAAGAAATTTTATGAAAATCAATATGATGTTGATGCCAACATTAAATTCGTGTAATTTTTTTATCTTTTAAAAGTTTTTGTTTGAAATTGAAATGAATAAATACAAACAAACACATACTGAGAGATACTTTTTTTTCATGCCTACTTTGTGCGTTGTTGGATTGTTCGATTATGTAAATAACTTAAAGTTTTTTTTCTGAATTTTTTTCCTCTTTAGCATCTGGTCGAATTTTGAAACGTTTCGGATGTTTCGTTTTGTTGTTTTCTTTCTCTCTCAATGTGTTTGTTTGTGATGATCGATGTTATTGAAATGTATCGATTTTGTTTTTTTTATCTATAGATCTGTAGTTTATTTCTATATGACAATACATTAGTAGTAGTGGTCTTAGTTTATGAATGATGATGATGATGATTATGATTGTGAACTTTGTTTAACCGTGTTTTTTGTCAATTTTTTTTTGCTTGTCTGTATTGAAAAATTTATTCTCATTTTCCATTATAAATGAAAAAAAAAACTAGGATCAAATTCGTATATATCGGTTTTTCGTTTTTAGTTATTGTTTCGATTCTCGATTCTTTTCATTTTTATTCAATTTACATTGTTTTTTTCATATTCCTTTTAGTGGTCGACGGTTGTTTTGATCAAAATTCATTTTTACTGATCAAATAACAACCGTCATGACATACACACACACACACACACGCACACCGTTTTTGTTGTTATGGTTTATATATGTAATATATCATCATTCAAAATTTACTGTAGAATATAGAATATGGAACAATAAAATAGAATCCCTAACCGAAAAAAAAAATTAGGAAAATAATTCAACTATCGGTTTGGATCCGAATGATCGTAACTATTATCCAGAAAACCTTTTTTTTTTTGCTTGCGTGTATTTTCCGCACAACCTTTGAGTGCAGTGCATTTTTCTCTTCTTTATCTGTTATTTCGTATTCGTCCGGAATATAGAACACACACGCATTCACCATTAATGGGCTTTGAAACAAAAAAAAAAAATAAAAAAATAAAAAACAGGTAAAATTCTATGGCTTTTAGTATTTTGATCTCTTGTTTGATGGTTTTTTTTTTGGTGCCCTTTTTCAAAATGTTTTTTTTTTCATTTTCTTCTGTGGTGATCATTGTATAGTTTTAGTTTTATTTTCTCACTCATGGCAACCGGAATAAATTTTTTTCTCTTTTTTTTGTTTCATTTCATTCATTCATTCATTCATTGTTAAACTGCGTGCATTCCAATCTAACCATAGAAAGAATATTATTATGTTCTTGTCACATGGAATTATTAGTGGACAAAAAAAATTGAATTGAATTGAATTGAATGACTAGAACCGGTCCGAATATTTTGGTGTTTTTGAATTTCCATTCGGTTTTTTTTTGCAAGGTAATCGTTGTTTTTTTTTCTTCGATTGTTGATGATTTCATCGTCATCGTCATCATCATCTTCATCACCAAATCAAATTATCTTGATGATGAAAATTCTATTCTTAATTTAGCCAAAAAAAAACGGAGAGAGAAAATATCAAACTCTAAAAAAAAAAAAAAAAATTTCCCGAATCAGCAAAATATAAATGCAAAAATTCAACACTTACACACACACAATATATTTCATTCACACACACTGTAATGTAATGTTTCCTTGATGATAATGATGTGAACTAAAATTAAAATAATCATCATCCTTTGATTGAACAATTTCTCTCCATCTCTCTCTCTCTCTCTCTTTTTTCGTTTTGTTCACAAAAATGATGATAATGATGATGATGTAGATTCCCGTTGTGTTTTTGTGTCACATGATGGTGATGATGATGATGGTGGTATATATAAATTCTCAATTAGATGGTAGGATTTTTTTGTTGTTGTTGTTTTTTTTCAATTAATTGAAAAACTGTTTTGTTGTTGTTGTTGATGATGATGATGATAGAGATAATCATACAAAAAAAAGTTGGAATCGACTTTAAATTCTATTTTGTATTTCTATCTGAAGGTCATGATGATGATGATAATCAAGGTTTTTTTCTCTTGAATCATTCCATTTCAGATTTTTTTTTTTAGAATATTCACCACTACTACTAACATATGATGATTGAAATTAAGAATTTTTTTTTCGTTATTGTTTCATGAAACTACTGGTTTTGTGAAACGACCAATTTTTTTTCCTTTTCGGTTATTTTTTCTTTAATTTTCCATCCACACACACACACACACACACATCCTTATTATCATTACCCTTTTTTCTGACACTTTTATACCCATTTTTCTACATTTATTTGGGCGGAGAAAAAAAAACGGCTATAATATACATATCACTCTCTTGGGTTCACTATCATCACTATCGCCTGCTGTGTGATTGTATAGTGAATTTGATTCTTTTATTTTTTTTTTGTTTTTGTTTTTTGCAAAGTTCCTGAAGTAGGAGAAATAAAAAATAAAATTCAGATCAACCATGAATCAGAGAGCACAAAAAAAACGACAAGTTTAATGAAAATGAATCACTGACTTTATTTTTCATACAAAACATAAAGAGAGCAAGAGAGAGAGAATAATTTTTTTTCCATGTTTTTGTTTTTATTTTCTATATTCCACTTTTATATATTTTGTCATTCATTTTTTTACATGTTCGTGTGTGTGTGTGTGTATGTGTGTGATATTCAAATTTAGTTTCATTTATATATTCCGTATCCCGGACATTTGATGATTTTTTTTTCGGCTATAATTTTCATTCATTCTATATTGAGATTTTACGGGGTCCTTGGAATTTTCGTTTTTTTTATATGAGTCTGGATAATAATTCTGTCATGCATATATATATAGTGGATCAATATATATACACATGTCGTATGTTTGCATGTTTTGGACGCTAATTTTGTTGTTGTTGTTGTTGTTGTTGGACCAAGATTTTTGTTTGTCACAAGTCAAGCACAATTACAATTATATGACAATTTATAATGCATTTACATAACGATTTTTTTCCTGAGTTTCATAATTGTGAATATCATGTTGAGAGAGAAAAAAGTGGTCCATTTTTTTTATTCTGTACAAATAATTTACTGTCCATGTTGTTATTGTTGTCGTTGTTGCTGGTGTTGTTGTTGTTGTTGTTGTTGTTATTAGTGTAAATTCTGTACCATTGACCGTGGAAAGAGAGAATAAAAAAAATCGATTTTTTTCATGTTGCAAAAAAATTAATTATAATGAACCTAAATATGAACAAGAGTGAAAAAAAATCGATAATAATTAAAATGATATTAACATACTGTGTGGGTGGGTGCTGCTTGACACATGATCTAACCAAGAAAAAAAGGAAAAAATAAAAAAAAAACATAATTTATGATTAATCAAAAATGTTTGAATGAAAGTCTCAAAACGAGACTTGAATTTTTATCAAATGTTTAAAAATTGAAATTTTTTTCTCTTCTAAATGTCACTGTATTTCATCCATTTCTTAGATTCTGAGACTTTTAGACATTTTGATAATTAATGTGTTTTTTTTTACTTTCAATATATAGAATATTCTTTTCGTGCGTGTATCATTTCACATGTGAAATGGTTATAAGAATAATAATGGAAAACAAAATAAAACATAGTCAACCATCAGACGATATTGTCACATTGTAAATAAATAAAATGGAAAAAATACGACCATGTCTGTGTGTATGTTTATATTTATAGCCACCAAACATTACATCATTGCATGTCGATATACTTGATAAAAGTGGTAATAAATAAGAAAAATAATTGAAAAAAAAATAAATTTTAGAATTTGGAACAAAAAAGAAACATTGAATTTTTTTTCCTATCCATTTTTCTCAGCCAAACGAAAATTGCTTTTTGCTTTTTGATATTTTTTTTCCATTCTAGCATGTAGAATATTTTTATTGCAAAAAAAAAAAAAAATCAGAGAGTTGACTGCAATGAAAATCCATTCGCAAATAATAATAATATGACCATTGAAGAAGAGAAAAAAAGTTGTCATCACACCATTGAATGTGTTTTTTCATCATCATCATCATCATCAAGATGCTAAAATGATATATGTTAATTCAAAAAGATTCGTGATGCAAATCATACATACACATACACATAGCATATTGCTTCACATAGTGATGATGTGAGGATACATGCAAATGTACAACATTATCATTGCATAGATAAGACGAAAATTGGCTGAAAAAAATAGAAATGAAAAGAAGAAAAAGAAAAAGAAAAAAATTCATTTAAGCCATGATCATGTTGTATGTCTGATATTCATGTTTTCAATTTCTTTCTTGTCTTATATAATCTCTGTGTTTGTATTTGTGTGTATGTGTTATTTAATGGCAAATCTTAGATTCCTGCAAATACAGAAAATTTTCATGTCATTTTTTTTCTGTGGCCCGCATTTTTTTCCGAGATTTTTTTTTCAAATTAACTAAAAAGCATTTTCCATTTTCATATTTTCGAAGCAGAATTCATTCTCTCTTTCTATATATATCTTTGTCTTGCAGGCACAAATTCTAGATTATATTTTGTGATATTAATATATTAATACAACAACAACAACAAAAAAAAACATGAACAATTTAGATTTACCTGAATATATGAAAAGAGAGAAAGAAAAAATTCCATTTTCTTGTGAAAATTATTTTTTTTTTCTTTCTTTCTCTCTGCACATTTATATTTGTATTTTTTTTGTTGTTATTCGCGTTGTGCTAATTAAAAAAAAGCCAAAAATGATTGAATGAATCTAGAATCCAGAATTCAGAATTTTCAGAAATTGAAAATTAATTTTTTTTCTTCTTGTCATTTTGTTGTTATGAATGACAGCTGTTTATTTATTCATTTGATCGATTTGATTCTATCTATTTTTGTTTCGGTTTTGATTCTCTCTGTTTGTGTGTGTGTGACATTTTTTAATGGTATAGAAATTGATGTGTTGTTTTATAACGACGACAACGACAACGACGATGATGATGACAATTATCGTATAAATCCTCATAGCTCCTGAAAAATGGGCTTTACCTTTATGCATTTTTTTTCACTTGTTATTATTATGCATTGCTATTTTCTCAATATTTATTATCATCCACTAGCTTTTTTTTCATCAATAATAACAATCGATTATTGATTGATTATTAATATTTTACTGTGAATAATACAATATAATAGAGGCCACCAATAATGATGGATTCCAGATAATTTTTTATTATTTGATTATTCAACATTATTGTGGGCGTTTGTGTGTATTTAGAGAGATAATGATAATAAATTATGATGATTGTCAATATACGATTATTTCAGATTTTTTTTTGATCATTTTATTGCCTCAATGTTGTTTTTGACATTTTTGTCATCATCATCATTATGTAATGAGATTCTTTATCATTCTATTTTGTTTGTTTGTTTCATTGTTTTTTTTATGAATTAACCAATTTTATCTCATCTCATTTTTTTTTCTTATTTTTGATTTTCTTTCTATTTTTGCTATAATTTAAAAAGGTAACAAGATTTGTACTGCCCGTCGGTGCCACCGTCAATATGGACGGGACGGCTCTTTACGAGGCAGTTGCTGCTATATTTATCGCACAAATGAATGCCGTTGAATTTAATATTGGCCAGATAATAATCGTATCGCTAACCTCGACAGCGGCATCAATTGGTGCTGCGTCGGTGCCGTCAGCCGGTCTGGTCACCATGTTACTTGTATTGACCGCATTAGGATTGCCAACCAAAGATATTTCAATGATTATCGCTGTCGATTGGTTTCTGTAAGTATATACTTTCCATTATAATTATACATACATAAAATCTAAATTATTAAGGGACACAAATGTAGACAAAATTTATTATTCAATATAACCAAAAGCCATTGGCTTTACTCATTCATATAATTAATTATCAAAAAACAAAACAAAAAAAAACTAACCAACCAGCAATTGTACAATAGAAATTATTCAACATAATTAAACACAACAACAACAACAACAATTGCCTTTTCTGGCAATAAATTCATTTAGGTTAGACTTTTAGAGTCTTCACTTTACATTTCACTCATCACACCATCAACCACCATCATTGTAAATTATGAAAAAACAAAAATTCTACACGCCTATTTAGAACTATAGTGCTAATGAAAAAGAAAAAGACAAAAAAAAACAAATAAATTTTGATTTCGTTTGAATTCATTCTCATAGTTTGTTGGTTGGTTGACAACAAAAATGACACACGATCATCATCATCATCATTATCATTATTGAGTTGACATTATTATTAGTGTTTCTTTTTTTTTACAACAACAACAAAATAAAAAAAAAATTCAAAGATGTTTCATCTTCATCGTTGTTGTTGTTGTCTGTTGTAACATGATGATTCATTCATTCATTCATTTTATTTTCATTTCATTTCCCTTGACTGTGTTGTTTTTTTTTCTTGAAAAAAAAGATGAATGTTACATGTAATAAGACGTATTATATGAACAAACTCAAATTTACACACACACACACACATAGATCTAGAAGATTAATGTCTCTCTATATTATCTATATATGTTTTGTAAATACACGAAAATATTGTATTTGAGTGTGTGTGTGTGTGTGTTTGGAAAATAAACTTTAATTGATGATGATGATGAATTATACATTACATTTTTCGTTTGTTTCTTGTTTCTTATTTCATATATAATTATCATCATCATCATTTATAGAGAGTAAGGTTTTTGTTTTTGTTTTATCGAACAAACAAACAAACAAAAAAAATTTCAATAAATCTTGTGACAATTGTAATATTTTTTGTCTGTTAATGTTTTGTTGTTCACCATGACAAAAGAAAAAATTGAACTTTTACAATTGAGAAATTTTGATGATCAATCGCATGAATCAAACAACAAAACAAACGAATTCAATGAATTGAACGATTTTTTTTGCCATTTCATGGTATATTTTTTTTTATTTCAATTTTTCTAAAAAAAAAAATTTCCATTTTCTCTTTTTAAAAATCCTAGAGACCGAATACGAACATCGATCAATGTGCTTGGCGATGCATATGGAGCAGGTATGTTCATTTTTTTTTGTTTTATTATTATTCTAGAATTCAAAATTCAATTTTTATTCGTAATGTTTTATTTTTGGTAACAAAAAAAAATGTCATCATTAAGAAAAAAGAACTGCAACAAATTCTGGTTCTTTTTTTGTGGTTTCTTTTTCTTTTATTCGTTCGTGTGTGCGTGCTTGCTGGCTTGTTCATAGTACAGATGTTTATGCATATACAAATTAATTTGCATCATAAATCGATAGAAAAAAAAGAATTTCTTCGTTTGTGTCTCTGAGTGTGATTGAGAAAGGATTAGCAATAAAGATTTATATATATATGCAAATTTTAACCAAACATCCACTCTTTGTCCTCATTTCCATTTTCCCAGAATAATAATATTAATAATAATATAATAATCTTGCCTGTTCCATCATTTGAATCATCATTTAATAAATGTCTAATTTTCCATAAAACTCTGTCTATCTCTCTCTTTCTTTCTTTCTTTCTCTGTTTCTTTTCTTTTCCATTTTCTTTTTTTTCCAAATTCCAAGCAAACATTCCAAAAAAAAAAATTTTTTCCTCTAAAATCCACATTCATTCGATCAATCTTAATTGAATGCGTTGCCTAACAATGTTATGGGTAAACGAAAAAAAAAACGAACATTTCATGAATCAATTTTTTTTTATTTCTCAATCACTATTTTTTAGGATTTTTTTTCTATTGAAATTTTAAATTGCAATTTTTTTCGATTTAATAAGTCAATTTTTTTTTGGAATCAAAAACAAAATTCCATTTGTTCAGATGCAGCAGGTAAAGAGACAATAACGACGATAGAGTAAAAAAAAATTTCCGGTTAGATTTTTCAATGATTTTTTGTCTAATTTCACATTGCATTTTAGTTTGATGATCAAAATTTGTTTGTTTTGTATTGTATTTTTTTTTTTTCATCATCATCATCATCATTATGCCTGATGGAAATAGTTCCAGGGAATTTCTTTCTTTTTTTTATCTGATCAAATTTTCTCTTAATGAATGGATAAAATGAATTTGATGATCCACTTCTCATTTTCTCTCATTCATTCATTCATTATAATAATCATTTTGTTCCGTTTAATTGATTTTCATCATCATCATCATTATTGAAATTAATCTTGTTTTTTTTTCTCTTCTGAAATGAATATTTATGAGAAATGCAAAAAAAAACCATTCGATACAATTTTGTAATTCACAAAAATAAATCGATTCAAATCGAATCGAATCGAAATCGAATTGAAAATGAAAATGATTTTTTTTTTGACGCAAACAACACACTAGAAACCAATCAAATTTTATTATTATGATGATGATGATTGTTTTATGGAAACAATATTTGAATCATTGAATGAATGAATGAAGAAAAAAAAAATCAAAATTGCCTACGTTTGCAGAATCCTATTATATACTATTTGATGATGATGATGATGAAGAGATTCTCATCTGGTATTTTTTTTTGTTTTGTTTTGTTTTGAAAATTGTTTTTTCCATCCACACACAATTGATGATTATGATTATGATTGCCATTTTTCTCTCTCTGTGTGTTTGTATGCGGACGGTCAATTCTGTGCATTTATATTTATATAAATACTGAATACATACATTTAAACAATAGGAATTTCAATCCGAATGTTTCTACCATCTCCCTTTATTTGTGTGTGTGTGTAGAAAAATAATAACAACAACAACATTGAATGAAATTATTATTACATAACCATACAATATTTTATTTATGAAATATGCATGAATCAACCTTGCAATGAATTTATTTTCTCTTTCTCTCTGTGTGTGTGTATGTGTTTGTGTCCATTTTCATCCATCGTCATCCCGTGAATATATCAGAAAGAATTTAAGCCACTACAGAATATTTATTCTATACACACAAATGGTTTTTTTTGTTTTCTTTTTGTTTTCTTTTTGTTTCCTTTATTGTAAGACAAAAAAAAATGGCCAACCAACACACACACACAACGATAGGTAGATAGGTAGATTAAAGTTATTTCATAATACACATACACACACATAATATAGACATTTACCGAAATTCAACATATAATAAAACAGTAACTGACAGAACTAATAATTGTGTTATACATTCTCATTCATTCATTTATTTTCGTTGATTTTTTCATTCTCCTTATTCTTGATCTTTGGTCTTTTTTGTGTGTATAACAGATTTTTTTTGTTTTCATCTGCTTGTCTACCATTTTCTTTTTCGACAAGTGATTTGCCTGAATTTTATTCTTTACTTTTCGTTATTATTATTATTATTATCATGTTCATCAGTAGTAGTAGTGGTAGTAGTGTTTTGTTGTCGATCTAATCATTTTTGTTTTGTGTGTTGTTGGATTCATAAAATTGGGAAGAGAGAAAAAAAAATTCAAGTTATCGAACCTAGAATAAGTTTTTTTCTTTCTTCATCATCTTCTACACACACATTTTTTCTTGTTCGATCCTCTCTACTTTCTCTCGATTTTTTTTTTACTTTTCTTTTTCTTATTTATTTGACGTTTTTTTCGCTGTTTTTTCGTGGATCATATAATATCTAATTAAATTAGTTTTTGGGTGTGTGTGTTTCGTCGTCATCATCATCATCATCATCATCATTGGGTTTGCATTGCCAGGTCGATCTGTCCCATAACAACTCCATTCTTCACCACACAGCCAACAAAAAAACCTGGATGGGTAGTCTCAGTTGTCAGTTTTCTTTTTTTTTTTTTGTTTCCTTCTGGTTGTTGTTGTTGTTTCTTGTCTAAAAAGGAAATATTACTAAGCATAGTAGACTTATAGTGGAAGAAAACTGATTGTAAATGGTAAAAGCTTATATTCCAGAATATTATCATTCTATGATCACGATGATGATGATGATGATGATGATGATCAATATCGATTTGGTTGAATGATTTTATGTGTTATAAATGTTGCAAATATTTTAAATGTACAACAACAACAGCAACAACAGCATTATTAAACAAGAATCCTGCTGGTTTTTTTTATTCTGTTCGTTGATTTGAAAATCAAGCTAATTCATTTATAAAAAAAAAGAATCTTATCTTATCATACACACATATATTTATGCACCATCTAGTGTTTATTCATCGAATGATGAATCCTTAATTATTCTTTTTTTTTTAGTTAATTTTCAAAATGGATTCCTAGTAGAGAATGAAAAACTTGTGTACTTTATTTATTATTAGTATTTTTTAGTTTAGTTTATGTTTGTGTGTGTGTTTGCCGAATCGTCTATCGGGGTAATCCGAAAATTGAATGCCCGTTATAATGTGTTCCAAACATACACACACACACAGAGCGCAATTAACGATTAATGGGTTTTTTTTCGGTGAAATGTGGCCAATTTTCATTTGTAATGACACACACACATACACTTGATAATCTAATCTAATCCATTTCAATTTTCAATTCAATTCAAAGCATCATCATCATTATTGTAATTTACTAAGAATTTTCGTTTTTTTTCTTGTTATAAATTATTTTAAATTTTTTTTTTGTTGTTGTTGTTTCCATTATTCTGAATTTATTTATTTTCGTTTTTTTTGTTTTTTTTTTACTTATCAGGTGTTGTATATCATTTAAGCCGTGAAGAGCTAGAAAAATGGGATAATGAACATGCATTGGAATTATCAGAATCATCACATACATTATCTGGACGTAAATTATCAATAATGACACCATCAAGAAATCCGAATGCATTATCAACGAAAAATTCAACAACAAATCCAGAAACGGAAATCTAATTCCTGCGGATTTTTTGGCGTTTTTTTTTAAATCAATCGATTGATTGATATGGTCAAACGACGACGACGATGATGATGTTATCTTTTCCTTCTTCTTTTATATAATGTATGTAATGAGAAAAGAGCTAAACCACAACAACAAAAACAACAACAACAGAAACAAGTGACAAACGGACAATAATATAAATAGGAAACCTAATTCATCATTTGTTTTTTATTTTCGTTAGCTTTTCTTCTTCTTCTTCTTCTTGTTCTTCTCAAAAACCAGAAAAAACTCAAAACTCACTCTTTCTTTCTTTCTTTCTATCTTCCTATGAAAAAATTTGCATTACTTTATATTATATAATATAATGATTATTGTGTATCAGATATATTGATGATTCTGAATTTATTTTCTTTTTCTTTTCTTTCTTTTTTTTGTTTTGTTACATACATGCAATACATTACAATATTACCTGTTCAAAAAAATTTGTTTATTCACTATATATCTTTCTATAAATATATATAGGATACAAAAAATATAAACAAACACATAAACTGGCAAAAACAATCAATCGATATTCGATCACCAGACACCGTATATACTAGCCCAAACAATTTCACTTTATCCAAACATTTTCATCCTTGGTTATTATCCCGATTATTATTATTATTATTATTATGATTTTTATTTCTGCCTTTTTATCATCATGTTTTTTTTCTTCATTCTATTTGATTTTATTTTATTTGCCCTTTAAAAGTTGAAAATAATTTTTGGAAAAAAAATGAAAATCTTTTAATTTCTATTTCATTGAAATGAATTATACCAAAAAAAGGTGCCCAAAACGGGAAAATGATGCTAATGATGATGATGATGATTTCTGTTTAATCGCCATAAAAGAGCTTGACATTTAGATGTTCACTTCAAACCCTTTTTTGTTTGTTTGTTTGTTCGTTTTTCCTAGATGTATGTATTCAGCATTTGTAATTATATATAAATATAATCACATCATCTGGATTCATCTGATTATTCAGCAGCTTTTTGGTTTTTATCATCATCAATTTTCTGCTTTTCATCTGTAAATTATTCAAAGTGTCTTGTCTCTATTGGTTTCATTAACTTTTCGTTTTTTTCTGTTTTTATTTCCCACCAACCAATGCACAATTTCACGTTTATTCATCACACACAGTACAACAGATGATCATCAAATCAGACCAAAGAAACAAAATTAACCCTTTCAAGCAAAAAAAAAGTGCCCGTTAAATTTTTTCTTTAATAATACAATTTCTACATGATTAATTAAAAAACATTTATCAATTCAATTCGTAATTTGCATATTTTTTTTTCTCACTCTCTCGATCGATCGATTTTTTTCGTATTTGTACAACAAATTTTTAGTCATCATCATGATTGAAGCACACACACACAGACACTGATTCCGAATCAAAAATCAATTTTTCTCCAATCGGCCAAATTAAACTATAGTGTGACACAATTTCACCACCACCAAATCACTATGATTATTATTATTAGTGGCGAAGAAAAAAAATTCGAAATTCAAATCATCATCATCATCATCTATAATAATCCTCGAAAGATGTCTTCCGCGATTTGAAAAACACACACACATACACATAAAAAAAAATCACCGGAAATGATTTATTAGCAATCACACACACACACACGCATTAAGATATTTTAATTCAATTTATAATCAATAGAACATCATCATCAATATCAATCAAATATTGCCCAAGTTTTTTTTTCTTCAGTGATCACATAATTGAATATATCAGACACACACACACACACACATCAGCATATCACCATTTTAAGCGGAGCATTTGAATTGTCATTTTGAGATTATAATTTGATTGTAATTTTTTTAGCACACTTGTTGTTTTGTTGTTGTTGTTGTTGTTGTTGTTGTTGCTGCTGCTGCTGTTGTTCCACATTCGTTTTCTGTACATATTCTTATTCTTATTCTTATATAAATTAATCGTTTTTTTTCCTATTTTACATCTTTTATCACTATTGATGATATTTGTTGTGCGCGCGCTGCTATATTATACCCTTTTCATCATTATTGAAAGTGAAACAAAAAAAAAATTTTTTTTTTC
This sequence comes from Dermatophagoides farinae, assembly GCF_024713945.1. NCBI lineage: Eukaryota > Metazoa > Arthropoda > Arachnida > Sarcoptiformes > Pyroglyphidae > Dermatophagoides > Dermatophagoides farinae. The sequence continues at coordinate 4,608,586 of NC_134682.1, forward strand.
TCTTCACATTAGAAATTCTGTCGTTTTTTTTTTGTTTTACATTTGATGTGTATAAAAAAAATAGCGTTTCTATTTACACACCAGACAGACAGAGAGAGAGAGAGAGAGAGAGAGAAGAGAGAGAGAGAGAGAGAGAGAGAGAGAGAGAGAGAGAGAGAGAGAGAGAGAGAGAGAGAGAGACAGAGAATCCACGTATCATGAATTTAAAAAATCAATTATCATTACACATTAACAGAATATCTACACACACACACACACAAATTACCTGTTGTAATTCATCATTTGTGAACAAAAATCAACACAGCAACCAAACAAAATGGAATTAATTATAGTACACACAAAAATGCAAAATGCACAGTATTTTTTTCTTTGAATTCATTCAATTTATTTTATTTTGTAGAAGACAAAATTGTTATTGAAAACAAAACAAAACCAAAAAAAAAAAATAATAAATAATAAATAACAGTAAACATGCCCACACACCCATATACACACACACAATATTTAATTTCACATTGATTATCATCATCATCAATCATCATCATTCATTATTATTATTATAATTATAATTTCGATTATCGATTAAAAAAGAATTAAAATTTGAAACAAAAAAAAATAGAATGATGCATTAGATTGTAAACATTTTTCTCACTGAATCAGACATTTCTGATGCCAATTGTAAATGTTCAACAAGATCATCCATAGCTTTATTACCGAATGCAGCAGCAAATGTTAAACGTTTGGTTTTCATAACAATTTGTTTCAATTGATCAAGAAATTTGATGGAAAATTTATCCAATTCTTTTGCCGATGCCGATGATGATGATGATGATTTATGATCAAATTGTTGTTGCTGTTGTTGCCATTTTCGTATGAATAATTTAAATGTATTCAATAGATTTTGTCCAGCCAATAAGATATGTTTAACAAAATTGAAATAAACTTCCGGTTTATATTGACGATGATTAATGATTTCAATAGCTAAACGTGTCCATTGATAGAAATTACGTTGTGCTTGAAAAATGTGTCGCCTAAATTCCATTGAAAAACATCCAATCCAATCAATATATGAGTCATCATACATTTTTTTTCCTACTTACCGATAAAATTGTTTCATTGATTGAATATTTGTTGTTATCGATGATGATTGAAAATGATTACTGGAAGAAGAAGAAGAAGATGGTAAAACAAATGAATTGGATTGAAAAACAAGATTTTCATAACGAAATTGGTATTGATTCGATAATAACATTTTGATACGTTCATCATCATCATCTAATTTCTTTTTCGATTCCAAACAAACATAATCATATTCATAATCACAGCCATCATCATCATCATCTTCGTAGTCAATATTTTGGCTATAATTGATAATTTTTTTGGATGAATTTTCGGTTAAATCAAGTTTATTGTTGTTGCTGCTGCTGCCCTTGTTGTTGTTAATGGCAGTTGATGTTACAATACTTTTTGGTGGCCGTGGTAATGTCGATGCTTTTGTATCCATTATTAATGGCGGTAATGATCGTGATGTATGATGACGATTCAATGTATTTGTTGTTGATTCAATTCTGTTTTGATTCATTTCTGGTAAATTTTCATAATTATCATCATTATTATAATTGGTTTGAATTTTCCTACGAACAAATGATGATTTTTTTGGCAATTGTGGCCGATTATTATGTAAAGAATTAAATAATAAACATGATGATGATGATGATGCAGTCATCAGATTTGTTGTTGTCGTCGTCGTCGTTGAACGTGATTTAACCGGTATATTTTTCGGTATATCATAATAGAAACTTTTTGCTTTCTGTAAATCATCTTTGCTGCTGGTACTACTGTTCGTGATACTTTTAGCCGGTAATTTTGGGATGACCATGTCCAGAATATTGGTCTGAAATTTTGAAAAATTTTATATTTTATAAAACGACAATAGGAAAAACTTACAATGGTTTCCGGTGGTTGCATTAGATTTTTTGTTTGAATCATTCCGTTTCTAGAATAATCATCAAATGATGATGAACTATGTAATGGTGGTGATAAATGATTCGAATTCGAATTCAAATGACCAATCGAAGTTGGTTTCATATTCCATATGCTTTTTTTCGTATTGATTGGATAATCATAATCGGAATCTGACGAAAAAAAAATTAATGAAAAAAATAACTAATTAAAATTTGAATCAGAAAAAAAGTACTCACTTGGTTCACAAAATGATTTTCGATTATTCGAACTGACCAATTGATCATAATCACAGCCATCATTATTATTCGAATTTTTAGTATTCATTATGATTATTGGAGGGAAAAAATTTTCGTTGATTTTAGTAACAATTTCAGTGGACCAATTTCAACAACAACAACAAAAACTTTTCATATTTTTTACTTATTAATCTATATCTGAATCTGAATGAATGATCACATTTCACATACATCACAGTTTTTCAATATATTGAATCACAATTTACAAACAAACACCCAGACAACAACAACAACAACAAAAAACGATGACTATAAAAGCATCAAGTGCCACTACTCTATCATCATCATCATAACAAAAACAACAAGGATACAATAATCATCGTCGATTGCGTTATCATCATCATCATCATCGTCGAAAATGGACTAGAAATGGTAGCAACCACCATGGCTACAACTATATAATCAATTGATTGATTTAATCAAGTGAAAAAATAAAATGCATCAATTCCGTTTTTTTGTTGTTGTTGGTGTTGCCATAATCATCACCAGAAGACAAACAATTAAAGTATAGTTTTTCGCTTTACGATTATCAAATCTACTGATGATTGATTTGTCAATATATCGTGAGTGAAATTTTTTTTTCTTACCATTGTTGATCACATTTCCTGATTGATAAGATTTGATTTGCTAAAAAAAATTGATTCAAAGCAAATTTTTTTTTATGATTTTTCCAGATGAAATTCGAAAATTTCTTATCCACTATCGATAGATGGCGCAATATTTTTTATTTTTTTTTTTTTTGTTATGAAAATTTAAACATTCGAAGGAGAATAGAAAATAATGAAATTTTTGAAAATAATTATTACACAATTATGGATAAATTAATTTGAAAAAAATGAAAATGCTTTAAAAAAATGTGGCATATGATCAAAATTATTATTAATCTATTTTTGGGAATTTGTTTTTTATTTTTATTTTTTTTTTTTTTGACAAATTCCGTTTCGTTATCGAAATGATACTAGTTCTATTTATTATTATTAAAATTGTGTTGGCTGATGATAAATCAATTATCGTGCATGGTAATAGTACGACCGAATTGGATCGTGTACAATTTGCATACAAATCTGTCTATGGTATACCGAAAAAATTACTTTGTGATGAATCAATTACTAAACAATTTTATGAATGTGAACGAACGGCACATCATACATGGGAAATCACCGTTAATGATTATGTAAGTATGATGTTTTTATGGTGTAATAATTCTAAATTATTAACAATTTCTAAATTTATCATAGTTTTATGAAAAATCAAAGTTTTGCTGTTTCATTTGGCTAACACTTTCTTGTGAAATGGATGTGATTAAAAAATGTAGTGTAGATTATTTGAAGAAACTTGAAATGAGTACCAAACAATCATACAAATCAATGTGTGAACGAATCGGTTCTGGACCTAATAGCTACACATGTTTTATGACAAAAGATACAAAAGCAACGATTAATTGGATAATCGCAATTTTAATTCTCATATTAACTTTGGCATGTGCATCCTATGGAATTCGAACTTATTGTAACAAAAATGAAGATGTTAAGTAAGTTTTTTTGTGTTTTTGTTTGTTTGTTTGTTTGACAATTTGAATTAATTCATTAAGCCAATACACTTATTATTACGTAACTGATCCTGATACTGGCTTGCCACTATATTTGGGACCGATTCCTAGACTGAAGATCCAAAATGCACCACATAATCCTAAATACCCAATAAACTATGATGAACTTTTATTGAAAACACCACAACGACCACGATTGACATTTCCAAATTTTGAAACAGACCAAAACGCTATACCATTACCAAATGTTGCAAAAAACGCTACACCATTACCAAATGTTACAAATAACGCTATACCATTACCAAATGTTGCAAATAAAAATAATCTTGGCCCTCAAAAACCAAATTTATTGGTAACATCTTTAAAACTGCTTGGCCACGATCTAGTTGAATGGTCTCCCGAATGGATGTGGAGATAATGAAAAATAATAGCACACAAGGAGAGATACATCAACTTTTTTGTAAACATTTCATTTGCAATAAAAATTCAACAACAACAACATGTGTGTGTGTGTGTTATGATCATGAAATTTTTAAAACGAATAAAGCAAATGGAATAATTTATTACTTTTGTTTAAAATTTTCAATTATTGGAACCTAAAAAATCAATAAGTTTAAAAAAATCGTAATCCTAAAAAAAATAAATTTGTTCACTTCCCACGATAGATGTCGATATATATAATACAGCAAATGATGAAAACAATAGAATTTCAATTTGGGCTATAATTTACGAATCGAATATACAAGAATGGCTTGAATAGTAGTGTAAATAAATTCCATGACCAATTTTACGATTCTAATGGTTTATTTTTTTTTTAATTTTTTTTTTGGATTCGAAGGATTATTCTGCTCTTCAAATGATCGGATTATTGTTTATGAATAATGATGGCAAACAAATCTATTTGAATTTTTTGATAGTGGTGATTCTCTTCATGACGATCGTTGTATTGGCTGATGATAAATCAATTATTGTGCGTGGTAATAATGCAACCGAATGGCATTCTATACGATATCCATACAAATCTGTCTATGGTCTATCCAAAAGATTAAAATGTGATGGATCGATTCATGAACGATTTCATGAATGTGAACGATCAGCACACCATGCATGGATAATCACCATTAATGATTATGTAAGTTGATTATTCTATAATTTCAAGTTGTTAATGATTGATTTTCAAAGTTTTATGAATCAAAAAAGTTTTGCTGCTTCATCTGGCAAACACTTGATTGTGAAATTGATGTTGTTGGAGAATGTGATAAAGAATATTCTAAGAAACTCGAAACCATCACCGAAGAATCATACAAATCAATGTGTGATCGAGTTGGTTCAGCTCGTGGATCAACATCATGTTGGTTGACACAAGATAGACAAGAAACAATTGCTTGGATAGTCGGAATCATAATTTTTATCTTAACGTTGGTCTGTGCATGTTTGGGAATTCGAACTTATCTTAATAAGATTAATGCTGCAAAGTAGGTGCTATTGAATTTTTTTTTTTTTTTGATCTGAAAATTTCAATTAATTCAACGATACGATTTTATAGGCCTAAATTAGAAATTAGCGAGCCATTTGATTATAGAAAGGAAACGCATTTATTTGTTGAAAAAAATTATATGGCAGTTGTTGCAGATAAGAAAGCAAGAACACAGAAACATGTCCCGTCGTCTCCAAAACCACCACGAATAAACAAATCATTTTTACATCCCGATGGGGTTGGCCCAGTAACTGATTCAGCAACTGTTCCAAAGAATATCTCTTCATCTACATCAAGAACACCGATGGCGATAATGGCCCCACAAGCAACAACAACAACAACAACTAGAAAAACTCCCATTCCAGCGCCTAGATTATCAAAAATGAAATTCGGAGGAACACCTGATTTATTTAACCGATCAATTTTACATCCCGATGGGGTTGGCCCAGTAACTGATTCAGCAATTGTTCCAAAGAATATCTCTTCATCTACATCAAGAACACCGATGGCGATAATGGCCCCACAAGCAACAACAACAACAACAACTAGAAAAACTCCCATTCCAGCGCCTAGATTATCAAAAATGAAATTCGGAGGAACACCTAATTTGCTTAACCAATCAATTTTACATTCCGATGGTGCTGGCCCAATAACTGATTCAGCAAGTGTTCCACAGAATATCTCTTCATCTACATCAAGAACACCAATGGCAATAATGGCCCCACAAGCAACAACAACGACAACTAGAAAAACTCCCATTCCAGCGCCTAGATTATCAAAAATGAAATTCGGAGGAACACCTAATTTGTTTAACCAATCAATTTTACATTCCGATTCGGGCCTAATGGATTCACCATTATCAAAAAATATCATTCCTCCCAGAAAATTGACTATAGGGTTGCCAGACGGTGGTTCTATGACGGTACCAATACCATCAGAACCACCATCACCAACTAGTCCGTTAAAAGATTTGTGGCCAGACTGGTTGTTTTCCCAGATAGTGCGAAAAATCTGAAAAAGTTTCATTTAGACGTCTGAATTCAAAGTTGTTATTGATACTAATACATTTTAAAATTAAAAATTATCATAAAAAAATGAATCCATGATATTAAAAAAACATTTCTTCATTTGACAAATTAAAAAAAAATTTTAAGTTAAAGTGAAAACTATTAAAAAGCCACTTTACTCAATAGATGGCATGGTTACATACAGCAAATGTGGAAACAAATATATGGATAACAATAGAATTTTTAAATTTTGGGCTTTAATTACGATTGGAATCGAATATACAAGAATGGTTTAAAATGGTGTAAATAAATTTGACCACCATTCATTTTTATACGATTATACTGGTCTATTATTCTATTCTTCAAATAACCGGATTATTGCTTATGGATTGTGATTGCAAGCAAATCTATTTGAATTTTTTAATAGTGGTGATCTTCATGACAATCGTTACAAAAATTGTATTGGCTGATGATAAATCAATTATTGTGCGTGGTAATTATGCCACCGAATGGCATTCTATACGATATCCATACAAATCTGGCTATGGTCTATCCAATAGATTAAAATGTGATGGATCGATTCATGGACGATTTCAGGAATGTGAACGTTTGGCACATCATACATGGCAAGTGACCATTGATGATTATGTGAGTTGATTATTCTATAATTTCAAGTTATTAACGATTTACTATTTTCTTATTTTCAAAGTTTTATGAATCAAAAAAGTTTTGCTGCTTCATCTGGCAAACACTTGATTGTGAAATTGGTGTTGCTGGACAATGCGATAAAGAATATTCTAAGAAACTCGAAACCAGCACCGAAGAATCATACAAATCTATGTGTGATAAAGTCGGTTCAGGTCGTGGATCAACATCATGTTGGTTGACACAAGATAGACAAGAAACAATTGCTTGGATAGTCGGAATCATAATTTTCATCTTAACATTGGTCTGTGCATGTTTGGGAATTCGAATTTATCTTAATAGTACTGCTAAGTATGTTTTATTAGTTTTTTTCGATCTGACAATTTCAATTAATTCATTTATACGATTCTCTAGACCTAAATTAGAAATTAGCGAACCATTCGAAACATTGAATTACAGGAAGGAAGCGCAAGCATTTGTTGAGAAAAACTATTGCCGAGTTGTTGGCCACTTAAGATCACAGAAACATGTCTCGCCTCCAAAACCACCACGAAAAACTCGAGGAAACATATCATTTTTACATCCTGATGGGGGTAGTCCAATAACGGATTCATCAAGTGTTCCAAAGAATATTTCTTTATTGACTGAGACAGAACGATTACAGAGAATTACCCAACACTTTGATCCTCTACTAAAAATGTAAAGAAGATAATCATTGCTGGTGGGTAGTGTTGATTTGTTCAATGAAAATAAGCATGAAAGAAATGAAAACAAAGCTATTGAAATTTCCTTATACCTTAGCTTTAGTTTAAAAATAGAAATAAAAAAAATAAAATAAAAAAATGAATTGATGACATTAAAAAAGCAATTTCTTTATTTGACAAATTGAAAAAAAAATTTCAGTTTAAAGTGAAAACTGTTAGAAAGCCATCTTACTCGATAGATGGCGTCACAAATAGCAAGAAATAGCTAACAAAATAGAATTTTTCAATTTTTGGGCTTTAATTACGATTGGAATCGAATATACAAGAATGGTTTAAATCGTATATAAATAAATTTGATGGCCATTCATTTTTATACGATTATACTGGTCTGGTCTATTCTATGTTTCAAATGACCGGATTATTGTTTGTGAATAATGATGGCAAGCAAATAATTTTAAATTTTTTGATGATGATCATATTCATGACGATTGTTGCAAAAATTGTATTGGCTGATGATAAATATAAATCAATTATTGTGCGTGGTAATAATGAAACCGAATGGCATTCTATACGATATCCATACAAATCTGTCTATGGTCTATACGAAAGATTAAAATGTGATGGATCAATTCATGAACGATTTCATGAATGTGAACGATCGGCACATCATTCATGGGTAATCACCATTGATGATTATGTAAGTTGTATTCGATAATTCCAAGTTAATACTAATTTTTTTTTATGAAACTCGTAGTTTTATAAAACGAAAAAGTTTTGCTGTTTTATCTGGCAAACACTTGATTGTGAAATTGATGTTGCTGGAGAATGTAATAAAGAATACTCGAAGAAACTTGAAACGAACACTGAACAATCATTCAAATCAATGTGTGATGAAGTCGGTTCCGCTCGTGGTTCAACATCATGTTGGTTGACACAAGATAGACAAGAAACAATTGCTTGGATTATCGGAATCATAATTTTCATCTTAACTTTGGTCTGTGCATGCCTGGGAATTCGAAGTTATAATAGCAGAACTAAAACAACAAATACTGGAATAGCAAAGTAGGTTCTTTTGTGTATATTTTTTTTTTTAGTTTTTTTGTTTGAATCAATTCATTGATCCGATTTCTATAGGACTAAATTGGAAATTAGCGAACCATTTAATTACAGAAAGGAAACGCATTTATTTGTTGGAAAAAACTATTCGCAAGTTGTTGGCGAATTGAAAACAAGAGAACTGAAATATGGTACTCCCCCAATACCACCAGTAATAATTCAAGAAAACAAATCATTTTTACATTATGGAGGTGGTCCAATAACGTATTCATCAAAAGTTCTAAAAAATACCCCGTCATCTACATCAAAAACAATAATGACAAAACAAGCGGCAACAACAACAACAACAACCACGTCACCACCTAGAACATTGACTTCAGCATTGAAATCTAAAAGAAAACCGAATTTATTAAACAAATCAATTTTACGTACCAATTCAACATCACCAAGGGTTTTAAAAAATAAAACTACTCCAAGAAAAGTGACGTTTGCAACTGAAAGTGTAATAATACCATCATCATCGTCACCAATTCCAACCATAAACCAGCCAAGAACAGCGACAATATTAACATCGTCATTATCGTCATTAAGTTCTTTGGATTATGCTGGATTGCCTGAGACTAGGATTTAATTATGAATCGAATCGAATAAAAGAATGACTTGGAGTAAATAAATTTAAAATGAAAAAATAAATCTATGATGACAATAAAAAAAACATTTTTTATTTGACGATTGAATTGATTAATTGAAATTGAAAAGAATTTTATTCTTTAAAATGAAAACTGTTGGAAAGCCAGCTCACACGATAGATGGCGTCACATATAGCAAATGTTGAAACAAATAGAGAAATAACTAACAAAATAGAATTTTTCAATTTCGGCTTTAATTACGAAGAGATTGGAATCGAATATACAAGAATGGCTTAAATAGTGTGAATAAATTCCATGACCAATTTTGCGATTCTAATGGTTTATTTTTTTTGATTCAAGGGATTATTCTGCTCTTCAAATGATCGGATTATTGTTTATGAATAATTATGGCAAACAAATCTATTTGAATTTTTTGATGGTGATCATATTCACGACGATCGTTGCAAAAATTGTATTGGCTAATGATAAATCATTTATTGTGCATGGTAATAATGCAACCGAATGGTATTCTATACGATATCCATACAAATCCCACTATGGTCTATCCAAAAGATTAAAATGTGATGGATCGATTCATGAACGATTTCATGAATGTGAACGATCAGCACACCATGCATGGGTAATCACCATTGATCATTATGTAAGTTGATTATGCAATAATTTCAAGTTATTAACGATTGACTATTTTTATATTTTCAAAGTTTTATGAATCAAAAAAGTTTTGCTGCTTCATCTGGCAAACACTTGATTGTGAAATTGGCGTTTCTGGAGAATGTGATAAAGAATATTCTAAGAAACTCGAAACCAGCACCGAACAATCATACAAATCAATGTGTGATCGAGTTGGTTCAGCTCGTGGATCAACATCATGTTGGTTGACACAAGATAGACAAGAAACAATTTCTTGGATAGTCGGAATCATAATTTTTATCTTAACGTTGGTCTGTGCATGTTTGGGAATTCGAACTTATCTTAATAAGATTAATGCTGCAAAGTATGTGCTATTGAATTTTTTTTTTTTTTTGATCAGAAAATTTCAATTAATTCATCGATACGATTTTATAGGCCTAAATTAGAAATTAGCGAACCATTTTTTTTCAGAAAGGAAACGCATTTATTTGTCGAGAAACACTTTCCGCTAGTTGTTGCCGAATTAAGAGAAAGAGCACGGAAAGGTATTCCACTTCCAAAACGAAGAACTCGAGGAAACAAAACATTTTTACATCCCAATATGGGTGGCCCAAAAATGGATGCAGCAAGTGTTCCAAGGAATATCCCTTCATCTACATCAAGAACACCAACTACAGTAATGCCAAAACAAGCAACAACAACAACCACGTTACCACCTAGAACATTGACTTCAGTAATGAAATCTAAAGGAAAAACAAATATGTTAAGCCAATCAATTTTACATGCCGATACGGGCCTAACGGGTTCACCATCACCAAGTGTTTCAAGAAATATCACTACTCCAAAAATAGTGATTATAGCGGCACCTGAAAGTGTGACAATACCATCACCACCGTCACCAACTCCAACGATTACACCGCCAGGAACACCTACAATATCAACATCATCAATGGGTTCTTTGGATTTTACTGGATTGACTGAGGCAGAACGATTACAGAGAATTGCACAACACATTGATCCTCTACTAAAAATGTAGATGATTGCTGGTGGTGGTGTTGATGTGTTCAAAGAAAATAAGAATGTAAGCGGTGAAAACAAAGCTATTGAAATTACCTTATACCTTAGCTTTATTTTAAAAATAGAAATAAAAAAAAATTAAAATAAAAAAATGAATTGATCACATTAAAAAAGCACAAGCGACATAGACTAGTAGATTTCTTCATTTGACAAATTGAAAAAAATTTCGTTTAAAGTGAAAACTGTTAGAAAGCCATTTTACTCGATAGATGGCGTAACAAATAGCAAGAAATAACTAACAATAGAATTTTTCAATTTTGACTTTAATTACGATTGGAATCGAATAAAAAAATGGCTTAAATATTGTAAATAAAATCCATGACCAATTTTACGATTCTAATGGTTTATTTTTTTGATTCAAGGGATTATTCTGCTCTTCAAATGATCGGATTATTGTTTATGAATAATTATGGCAAGCAAATCTATTTGAATTTTTTGATAGTGGTGATCTTCATGACAATCGTTACAAAAATTGTATTGGCTGATGATAAATCAATTATTGTGCGTGGTAATAATGCAACAGAATGGCATTCTATACGATATCCATACAAATCTTTCTATGGTTTATTCAGATCATCAAAGTGTGATGGATCGATTCATGAACGATTTCATGAATGTGAACGATCGGCACATCATTCATGGGTAATCACCATTGATGATTATGTAAGTTGATTATTCTATAATTTCAAGTTGTTAATGATTGATTTTCAAAGTTTTATGAATCAAAAAAGTTTTGCTGTTTCATCTGGCAAACACTTGATTGTGAAATTGACGTTTCTGGTGAATGTGATAAAGAATATTCTAAGAAACTCGAAACCAGCACCGAACAATCATACAAATCAATGTGTGATCTAATTGGTTCAGCTCGGGGGTCAACATCATGTTGGTTGACACAAGATAGACAAGAAACAATTGCTTGGATAGTCGGAATCATAATTTTCATCTTAACGTTGGTCTGTGCATGCCTGGGAATTCGAAGTTATCTTAATAAGATTAATGTTGCAAAGTATGTGCTATTGAATTTTTTTTTGATCAGAAAATTTCAATTAATTCATTTAAACGATTCTATAGACCTAAATTAGAAATTAGCGAACCATTTAGTTTCAGAAAGGAAACGCATTTGTTTGTTGAGAAACACTTTCCGCAAGTTGTTGGCGAATTAAGAGCAAGAGCACAGAAACATGTTCCGCCTCCAAAACCACCACGAAAAACTCGAGGAAACATATCATTTTTACATCCCGATGGGGGTGGCCCGATAACTGATTCAGAAAGTGTTCCAAAGAATATCCTTTCATCATCTACATCAAGAACACCGATTACAGTAATGCCAAAACAAGCAACAACAACAACCACATCACCACCTAGAACATTGACTTCAATAATGAAATCTAAAGGAAAAACAAATATGTTAAACAAATCAATTTTACATTCCGATCCGGGCCTATCGGGTTCACCATCACCAAGCGTTATCACTACTCCAAGAAAGGTGGCGTTTGCAGCTGAAAGTGTGACAATACCAACGTCACCAACGTCACTAACTCCAACGATAACCCCGCCAGAAACACCAACAATATTAACAGGAAATACAAGCCGCACCATAACACCATTTCCATCAACGAATAGTTTAGCTAGCCATGATTCTGAAACCCTGAAGTTGCCAATATTCGTTGATTATCACTATCCCCATCTCTGGAAAGAATCAGGCCCACCTCTAAGGCCCAAACCGATAAGATTAGCATCTTCGAACTTATTTAGACCACCATCACCGTCAACAACAGATACCTCTGCCGAACATACAATTAAAAATTTATCTTCCAATTTCCATATTAGTGATGGTTCATGTTTCAAACCAGTACAAAAATCAATTATAAAAAAAATTTCATATGAACAACAACATTCAGTTGTCCCCATTGATTTGATCAGCTACAAACCAGAAATGGAATCATCAAAAATTATTGGAGATATTCAAAAACCATTACCATCACCGACACTGCCAACCTTATCATCAACAGATGTTACAACACCGAATATTACACAAGTCATACAAGAATTAGAAACATTGAATAAATTGCAAAATTTTCATGCAACATAGTAATAATAATAATAATAGAATTTATTTATTATAAAAATTCGAATCACAACAACAAATTATTTACAGAATAAAACAAGCTAAATAAATTGATTATATTAAATTCCAATCAAATCAATCAATAATGGTATTGATTATTGTTTATTAAAAAAACAATCCGTTTATGAAATGAAATTTGTTTCCAAATATTTTTGTTTCAAAAAAAAAAAAAAAAAAAAAAAATAAAAAATGGGCATCACAATACATATTTCATCGAATGATGATTATCTTCAATCAATATGGCCATTGATAATGTTTTATAAAAAAAATGCTAAAAATGTGGATAAATTATTTATATTGAATAAACACCGTAATCAATTGAATGATACGGAATTATTATATACATTACGTTATCCATATAAATCTGTTTATGGTCTATCCAATACATTGAATTGTAGCCAATCAATATGGAAACGATTTTATGATTGTGAACGATCATCACATCAGCTATGGCGGATACATATTGAACGTTATGTAAGTTTTTTTTTTTGTTTGTTTACTTTTATATTTTGTTTTGAATTTATTGACTTTTGATAATTTTCCACAAACACACACACACGGACAATAATAATATAGTTTTATGCGACAAAAGAATTTTGCTGTTTCATATGGAATACATTGGAATGTGAAATGAATGTTGCCGCTGAATGTAATGTTGAATATTCACGTAAATTGAAAAATAATACATTTGAATCATTTGAAAAGATTTGTAATAAAATTTATTGTGGTTATAATAGTTTTGCTTGTTGGTTTTCACCAGATAAACAAGAAACATATAGAATTGTTGCCATTATCGGTGTTTTTATATTGGGCATCTGTTGTACAATTTGTGGAATGATTCAATGCCGTAATTCTCCGCATACAGGATTGAAAATTACATTTAAAAAACCTCCACCTGATATTAAAAATTTAGAGAATAAGAATAATAATACAACAACAATAAAACAACTTACAGTTAAACCGAAAATTAAAAATGTAAAACCAAAAGAGATAATAACAACAACGATAATTTCAACGAAAACAACAACAACATCAAAGATACCCACCATAAGAAAGTCAAAACAATCACCAATACTAAATGGCGATGATAGTATTGGTGGTGCAACAAAAAATATTCCATTCTCTAATCAATCGTTACCGAATCAAGAATCCAAAACATTTAAAACACTAAAAAATCTTCCAAAACTTGTTGATTTTATAACACCGCCTACACAAACGACAAAAGTAGTACATGATGATCTTTTATCAATGTATTCATCGGGATCACCATCACCAGAAAACTCAATGTTACCACCACCACCACCACTGGAAACACCATTGAATTTATTATCACCATTAAGTGATACATCAGATATGACAGCATTGATTGAAACAGATCAAATGCAACAAATGATACTACAATTTGATCCAATAAATTGATGAAAAATCTGAATTGTTTGTTGTCACACAATTCAATGATTGAAGAAAACAGAGAAATTGAGAATTTTTCAAAATAAAAATGTAAATGACGAAGAAAAATCAATGAATAAATGAATAATAATTTTACAATACAAAAAAAAACATAAAAATGAAAATAAAGAGATATGATGTGTGGTTAGAACAAAAAAAAAGGACTGATGAATGTATGTATGTGCGTTGTTTTTTGTATAACGTTTGATTATTAATATTTTAAACCGAAACAAAAAAAAATTCGAAATCAATTAATTAGTTGCTCTTCTGTGTGTGTGTTTGTGTGTAGGAGGAGGAATGTATTGGTTGATTGATCTGTTGATCGATTGATTTGACATGGATGGAAAACAACGACAATGACGATGACGAATGAAGTAATTGAATGGTATATGAATCATGATGAAAGCAATATAAATGTGTGTGTGTGTGTGTGCGTGTGTATACGTCCCGGTTATTTGAAATGGTTATATAAATATTCGGTAAATCGTGTTTGACAAAATATAATCACATTTTTTTTTCTTCTATTGTTGTTGTTGTTGCTGCCCAATAAAATTCTAAAACCGGTGGTATTCTCATTGATCATCAATTTGATTCATTTCGATCATTTTGATCAACATGCTGATAGCCTTTATCTCGTTTAAAGAAACCAGTCTAATAATAAATAGAAAATCAACAAATTGAAAATGTTTCACATAAAAGTTAGTACATATCTTACCTTGCATAGTACACAAATAATTATTGATAGAATAATTAATCCAATAATAATGGCCAATAAATACCACCACCAACTTGCTTGTGGTATTTTATGTATCACATCTGGATAGGCATGGGTTTCAATCTAAATCAAACGGGGAAAAAAATATTAATAAGATATTTTCAATTTTTTTTTCATAACACTAACCATAAAACTATCATCACGTTCATCCTGTATTATATTATATAATGGATTCAATTGAATACGTCCTTTTGATTGTATGGTAACATGATGATAATGAGAAAAATCTTCAATAAATGTTGCATTCCATAATCGTGAACGGACACTGATAATCTTTGAATGAACAAAAAAGAAATTTAAAAAGATTAAAATTATAATATAAATTGAAAATTTTTTTTTTTTTTGAAAGAAAAACTTACAGCTGTACGATTAGCATCAATATGTGAGATCCAGCATCGAATCTTTACACAACGTGCACCAGAACCACACGTTAAATGTGCAATATTATGTGTATGGCCATCTTTATCACGAATTTGTTGTGTATCAACATTACGACGACGTCTTCGTCTTCGTTTGTCCGTATCATCTTTGACACTTTCAAAGTTTTTCGGATTTACATATCGAGAATCCAGATCACAATAACCAACCTGGTTGCTAACACTTGGTTTGGACAAAATATACAGAATCCATTTACCAAATTCACGACCACTATCAATTTGATATGGCCAATCAATGAGAACGGCTACATCTCTGGCACGTAATGGTCCCTTATTGGTAACAATATATCGATGAATAACTTTTTCACCAATTTCATCTTCAAATCTCATGGCTGCTTCACCACGAATTTCACCACCAAAATGAACTTCTTTTTCCACCGAAACACCGGTCAATTCTAATTCAGCACGTCGTTGTATTTCGGTATAGAATTCAGCCTTATTATCCAAACCAGATATATCATTCGAAGATCTAAAAAAATGAAATTAATATAACTAGTTTATAAATCAAGAAAAAAAATTATCAACATACGTTGAAACAGCAACACGAATGAAAAATTCATGTTCACGATCTTCAATATTATAGCTATTGAAACGAAGCTGAAAATCGGTTCGTCCCTTATTGAATGGATTACCTATCTCGCAGCGGACATGATTTTTGTATGGAACACAATCCACTTGATCATCGGTAATTTTACGGCCAACATAACTTATATTTGGTGAATGATCAATAATAATCGCTGTATCATAGGCTGGTTCACCACGATTCGATAAGCTAATATTCATGACAATATTATCATCATCCAATATCATTGTATAATTATTTCGTTCTTTTTTCATTGCACGTAATAATTCAGCTTTCAATAATAAATTACTATCACAAACATCATCAAGTCCACATTCTTTATTGAATTTTGCATAGAATATACGTTGTGCTTCTTGTTGATCCAATATTGGATATTCATTTATATCTGGTAATGGATCACCTTCATGTGGTAATTCTGGTTTTGTTTGTTTCAATGAATATGATAATTTAAATGCAATTTTATTTTGTATATCTTGTTTTTCTTTCAGATAAATCAATTCTTTTGTACAATATTCACGTGTATAACCATAATCTATGAATGAATGAATGAAAAAAAATGGTTTAATCGAGACAAAACATGAAAACAAAACAAAACAAACCTAATGAAATGGTCTTTTCAACAATGTTTGGTGCATTTTCCAATGAATTTCGAAATATTACACGATAATATTTCTGTGTTCCTGTGTTTGTTTGTTGTTTGAAATCAATTAGATTCAATGCAAATGAATTAAAATTTTCAAAATCATACCTGTGAATGTTTCAGCTTCAATACGATAACGTAATGCAAATTTTGACAATGAATTCATAGCACTACTTAAATCAGTGAATTGAAAACATGGTTTCACGGTAAAACATGGTAGTTTACTAGATGGATCTTCTGGACATCCATTTGAATTCGGATCGATTTGTGTCATATTATTTTGTACAAATGTTTTAATATGTATAATTGGTCGTGATCTCAGCAATACGATAGCATCACTTTCATATGCACCGATAAGTAAATCTGGATATGAATTACGATCTAAATCAAGATTACCAGATAATGAATAACCAAATGTTCGTATCTGATTCAATGGTGATGGTAATTCAGCTGCATTAATCACTTGTGATGGTTCCGTTTTCAAACCATTTTGACTGCCAGAATAAATATAAACAATACCATTACCATCATATGGTGCACCAATAGCTAAATCTTCAAAATTATCACGATTAAGATCACCAGCATTAGCTAGAGCAAAACCAAAACGTGATTCAAGTTTTCCAGTCAATCGAATGCGTTTATGGAATGCACCAATACGAAGATCTTTTTCAAGATAAACATAAACAGCACCACCATCATTTCCATCATAATAGAATGGTGCACCAATAGCCAGATCTGAATGTCTACGAATAAATAGAATGAATCAATTAATTAATCGATTAATTAATGAAAAAAAAAATCAAAAACTTACTTATCACCATCACAATCAAGACTAGCCATTGAATAACCGAATGATGAACCAAATTGTTCACCATGCAATCGTCCACGTATATCAAATTCAATACGGCCAGAATCTTTACTATAGAATATTACTTCACCAGTACCATTGGAACGTGGTGCACCAGTTGCAATAATAATTTTATCACCCAAAAAATCACCACTTGCTACGCTCATACCAAGATAACTATATTTATCTACAGGTGATTTACCTTCAATCACTGGTCCCATATACCAGGTTTTATCATCTTTTATACTATAACTGTTTACATCATAATGATTTAATCATCAAATTCGATAAACAGAAAAAAAAACAAAAAAAAAGTGATGAATGAATTAATAAGAAAAAAAAGTAAAAATCAAAATTTGGAAAAAAAACGACAAAGCTTGGTAGCAAATAGTAGCAAAACGAAATGTGAAACAAATAAATCCGTTTCCAGAATAAAAAACAAAGTAGAGCGGAATTTTCTCATTGTTTTTTTTTCGCATAGAATTTCATCATTTTTTTTTTTTTTTTTTGGATAGGAGAAAAAATTTCAATAAGGCAGTAAGAAGTAGAAGTAGAAGAAGGCAGAATTATAGAAAAAAAACGACAACGACAACAACAACAACAACAACAACAGAGAAGAACTGAAACAGCAGCGACAGCAGAATTTGAAAATAAAAGAATTAGTTAAATACCCACGCCTATAAGAGAAAAAAAAAGAAAGAGAGAAAGAAAAAAAAGTTGGGAAAAAAACAAGAAAAACAAAATTTGAATTGATAAATAAATAAATAAATAAATAAAAAAAAGTAAAATGAATTTTCAAAAAAAAAAACCAAAAATACAAGGAAAGCCAAAATGGATGTGTGTGTTCTACACGCTAAAATTGGAAATAAGGTCATGGTAATGGTGGTGGATAGTAGATATGTTTGGAAAAGTGAACAAATCGATGGATTTACCGGATGTTATTGGAAAACACTGTTCCTCTCCATGTATATGGACCAGGTGAACCAATAAGAATTTCGAAATTTTTCGATATCTCACCACTGGTACCAGCTTGACAGAAACCTGAATTTTGAAATAAAAAAAACAAAGAAAACATTAAGATAAGTCCAAAAACTAACAAAAAAAAAACAAACAAACCAAATTGTTCATGAGCCAAATTGACAACACGACCACGACATGGTTCATATGTACGGCTATAATCCAAAAATTGTGTCAATGAATAACAGATACCATTGCCCCAACGAAAATCGGAACCTTTCAATACGTAGCGATGTGCACAAACCATAACATAACCTGAAATATACGTTGTATAATGAGAGAAAAATGGAGAAAAAAAATTCGAATCTCTATCACTTACCACCTTCACCTTGACTTTTAACCGTAACACCAAGCCATTGATCTTCTTTATCAACATTTTCTAAATCTAAGTTTATAAATCAATTAATAATTAATCACATAATGATAATAATGATTACTAATTATCTTTAATTTACTCACAGGTAGAATTATCCGGATCAACATAAAGATTGACACAATCATGTGTTCGTGTATTGAGGTCACATTTGAACAGGGCACCAGTACGTATACGTCCTGATTGTGCTCTAGGTGCACCGACAAGTAAACTAGTAGTAGTAGAATAACAAAAAAAAACATGGCAAAAAAAATTATATACAAATTAAAAAATAGAAATAGAATAAAATTCCAATGAAACATAATCAGAATATAAATATTATGGAAATTTTCATTTACACACACACACACACACACACATCTGTTATTACAATTATCATCAAGAATTTAAATTGCAAACATTCCATTAATGTTTATATTATTGGAAAAGAATGAAAAAAAAAATTTATTTTTAAAATTCTGCAATATTAAAAACCAAATGTCGTGTTTGCGGTGGTTGTAGTTTTTCGTATACGAAAAAAATAGATATATTCCCAATTCAAATCATCAGTTTGAATCGATGCCAATTGATTAGAGAAAAAATTGAAACAAAAACAAAAAAAAGGAGAATTTCTTCGATGATGATGATGATAATCAGATTTAGATCCATGGCCATTGGATATGAAAAATCAATCGTTTGAATTTCAATTGACTTTGAAATTCAAATCAAAAAAAAAACATTCGAAAATAGTTTGTACGTTATTTTTGTATGCCGCCAAAAAATATGATTCGATTTCAAGTTTTTTTTTGTATTTCTTGCCGTTTTCGGAATCATTTTCATCAATTTGTTTGATTTTGTTTTTTTTTCCAATTTTGTTTGTTTAGTCTGCTTTTGTTTACACTCAATCAATATTTCAAGTGTGTGTGTGTGTAATGGTTATAGGTATAGTTGTGGTAAACACACACACACACACACACACCGATATATCGTGCCAAAAATTTCGATTTTTCCAATAAAAAAAAAATCCTCGAAATGTACAATAAAATGGTGTAGAACAACCATTACCATAAATAAATTCTGCAAAAAAAAAAATAAAAATGTTTGATGTGATCCATCATTCCATTTTGTCGACAATTGATGATAACCTGAATTGATATGTGTGTGCGTTTTCACACCATCAAACATTACGACCAAATATGACCAGAAAAAAAGGTAACCTTTGTGTGTGTGTGTGTGTCTGTGTGTTTTATGGATGGATGACATGGTAACCACAATCATCTAATCAACAAAATAAAACAAAAAATAAATATCATGATCTGTCAGAACAAATAAGCCAAATATATTTTATAAGAGAGGTGATCATTTATGATGACTTTTGCTCTCTGTGTTTGTGTTTATGTGTGTGTGTGTGCATAGTATACAAACACCAGCATTAATTATATATATAGAATAGAATGTTACTGTATTGTTGTAAAACGAAAAAACAAAACAAAGAACAAAGTTCATCAGGTTGAATGTCTTTTGATCGAACCTTGGATTCTATCCATCTCTCGATCTATATGCATGTATTTTCCAGAAGAAAAAAAAATTCCGGAAATTTAATTCTAAATTCAGATTTTCATATTTTTGTCTGTAGGTGTCTCAGGTTTTACAATATCATCATCTTCATCATCAAAATTGTAACACATGGCAACCTGCATCAAACAAACAAAACAAGTTTTTTATTTATTATCATCTATCTATCCACCAAATATGAGATATTGCTTTAATTGGAAATTTTATTTTTTTTCCCAAAAAAAAAAAAAAAAAAAATAAATCTATGATGATGACGATTAACCACCATCATCATAACCACCACCTACTCATATTAACTCACACAAGAAAAAGACAAGACACATTTATCTAGAATATGTAGAATACCAAATATGGTCATCATCAAAATGTCTATTAAACATGAGTGTGTATATGTGTGTGTGTTGGGCGAATGATTTCCGGTTGAAATGCGTTTTTTTCGATTAATTGAATGTTGCTGATGTTGTTGTTGTTGGGGAGAAAATGAAATGTTGCACACCTTTTTTTTCTATTTAACTTCTTTTTTTTTCTTCTTCTTCTTCAGATGAAGGTCAACACCTTTTTTTTCTCAATCGAAAAAAAAAATTTTGTTTTTTATTTCTTCACTAAAAAAAAAATGTCCATCTAGGGTCATAATCATTTTTATCGAAATTTTTATTTTGTTTCTCATTAAACAAAAAGCAAAGGTCAGGTTACGTACTATGTGATGATGCCGGTGAAAACGAATCTTTTTTTTCTTTTTGTAGTTGTTCGAATTTGTTCAATCGTTGTTTCAGGTTGTTGTATAATCCCATTTGGATCATTTTAATTATTTTTTGTTTCTCTCCTACACTCTTCTAATTTATTCAACGTGTTTGTATGTTTTTTTGTGGATTTTGCTTCAAATTTAGAAATGACAATTTTCAATTTATGGAGGATTTATTTCATATAAGAAAAAAAAACTTAAATGGCAAAAAAAAAACTAACCGCACCTTTTATGTATGTATGTATTATATTTATCTATCTATATAGAAAATCTACCTTATTATTATGATGATGATTTTAATCACAATAGAAATAATAATGCCGAAAAAAATGTGGAACGGATAAATCACTGAGTTTTTTTCATTATGGAAACAGTATTGGCGAAATATTTACAAAGCAAGACTACACACACCATTATGCAGATGTATTGATATGGGATATTGCGCCATATATTTTGGTTTTACCATGTGCATGGGCATTCAATTCATTCATTTCAGAGAACGAGAAAAAAAGAAAAGATTCTTTCAAACGATGGGCAATGACTAATGGAAAACATCAAAGTTCATGTATTGAACTTGAAAAACACACACACACACACACGCACACATCTGTGAAATCAATATATAAATATAGTATATAAGATTCTCATTCATCAAAATCAATCATATTATCAAGTTAATGATAAGATATATTCAATGAAGAAAAAAAATCATTATCGAAAATGATGATTATATTGCATAATTGATTGATTAATTAATCATTTCATCAAATCAATTTATGAAAAATAAAACAGAGAATTTGATTCAGAAGAAAATAGATAAATAAATAAAATAAAGAACAAGCAATAAACTTACACTGGCGTTGATTGACTAGAACGTTTTATAATATGTTCGGCAACCGAATAGCCAAAATATGAATCACGTGGACCGAATTTATATACAGGAATATTTGTATCCAAATTAAATGTATTGATCAATTGGATTATTGATGATGATGATAATAATAATAATAACACTGATAATAACAATGATGATAACGATATTTTAATAAAACAACAAAAACAAGTTCTATGAAGCCATTGATTTTGGCATGATAATGATGACGATGATTCTATAATTATGGCCATTTTTTTCATTCTGGTGGTTGAATTCGAAATTTTAAAGGAATAATATTAAAACAGCTGTCAAAGTCGTTGATTGTTTTTTTTTTAGCTGCCAGAATTTTTTTCTGTCGTTGTTGTTGTTGTTGTTTTCTGAAGTATTTCAAAACATTTTTCATAAATGGCAGTGTGCAAAAAGGACACTTTTTTATTGTTGTTGTTGTTGTTGATGAATGGATGGATGATAATACTTTTGGACCAAAATTAGTAGCTGCTACCGTTTCAACATTATTTTGGATATATGGATTTTAGTTGTTTGGCAATTGAGATTTTCTGGTGAAAAAAAAATTAATAATTACATCCGCCAAGAAACAGAGTAAACAAACAAACAAACAAAAAAGAGTTATATGGATGGATACACAAACAACAGAGAGCAAAACGTAAGTAAGAAGCCAGAAAAAAAACATTAAATCGTGATAGTAATCATCATCATCATTTGATGGTCATCATCATCATCATCATTGATTCTCATAATATAAATCCATTCGTGATTAAAAAAAAACATGATGATTGAAAGTGAATAAAAAAAATCCGAATGTTTCATGTTGTTGTGATGATGATGGTGATGGTGATGATCAAAACAACAAATGAACGATTCCCGTTCTCAATGGTTTCGTTTCGTTTCGTTTTTTTGGAAGTCACAAAAAAAACAAATAAGAGTCTTGATCATTATAGCAAACAAACACAATCATCATCACCATCATCACAACCAAAATGAAATTGAAGCCAATAACATACACACAAACAGAAGATAAAATACAAGTTGTCGATTGTTTGATGTTTGTTTCTCTTCTTCTTCTTCTTTAAGCATCAATTTTGTTGTTGTTGTTGTTGATTTCCATGAAACCACTCCTTCCACATCATCATCATCATCATCATCGTTGATAACACAAAATACACAAATCTCAAATGCAATTTACATCGTCAATATTAATTCATCATCATCAGTGAAAAAAAAATGGGCGAATCCAAAATGATGCATCAACAGCTGTCTGCAATATAAATGTTGCATATACAAGAATTTTTTTTGCTTTTTAGCTCGAACAAAAAAAAATAATAAGAATATACTTATTTGTGGTGCCATCTATGTGTTTGGAATCAAACAAGCATGAATATCCTCAGGTGTAACAATCAACATAACATGTACACACACACATTGAGCTTTTTTTTCATATATATAAATATATGGCCAGGTAAAATTGTAATATTTATATATCGCTTTGAGCTAATCAAGAGAAGAAAAAAGTCACCTGCTTATTCGGCAAAACTCGTGTGTGTGTGTGTGTGTTAGTTTCACAATATCATCATCATCATCATCAATGCGAACAATTTTTTTTTGCTAGTTGACAAAATGAAAGTTTTCGCCATTGATCAGTTGTTGGTTACAATAATAATATCAACCATGAACAATTTCATTCATACAAATTATTCATCGTCATCATCATCATGAATCATCTTGGTTCACCAAAAAAACAAACAAACGAACATACACACACACACTCACACAGTGAGATCTCATCAGAAATTCCTTTCACATCACGTTTTCTTTGTTTTTGTTTTTTTTTCAGTCTTTAAAAAAAAAATTCAATTCAATAGGAATATAATTGCCTGATCTGATGCTATCTGTTTTTTTTTCATCATCATCAAATGGTGTTGTGTGTGTTGATCAGTTTTTTTTTTTGCTGAGTATAGATATACCACGATCATAGAGCAAAAACACATCTTCTACTGCTGCTGTTGCTGCTATTTTATTTTTTACATTGAAATGAGAAACTAAATACTAAATGCGAGAAAAATTTAAAGTATTTATATTGCCCATCATCAAGCATAATCTATCTTTAAACGATAAAATGAAACTTTGACCAAACCAAACCAAACAACGACTAAAAAAAGGTTTGTGTGTTGATTTTTTTTTGTTGGATTTTTTTTTAATTTTAATTTTCAATTTTTCAGTTGTGACTATGACGATTTTATATGCAATTTTTATCATAAATAATCAAATTATTTTATTCAACCAAAAATCATCATCATCATCAACATGCCTTTTATTTTTCGTTTACCTGGTAAACGAAGTCAACAATATAATGTTGCCAGTAAAGATTTATTCGTCATACCTATTGAATTGTTAACAAATGAATGTATTGAATGTACATTATTGGCAACAAGTACTGGCCAAGAATGTTTGGAAAATGTTTGCCAAAAAATTGGCATTCAACAGCCAGAATATTTTAGTCTATTATTTCGTTCGAAAAAAATGGTCGATCAATGGATTGATTTGACAAAATCGGTAAAAAAACAGCTTTCGAAATATGCACAAGAAATACGTCTATATTTTCGGCTACAATATTTTGTACCGAATTTTCATTTTTTATCCGATGAAATAAGTCGTTATCATTATTTTTATGCAATGAAAAATTTAGTTATCGATGGCCGTATTGCATGTAGTCGTGATGATGCCATTTTATTGGCCAGTTTTAGTCTACAAGCAGAATTTGGTGATTATTCACCTGAACGTCATACGGTAGAATATTTGAATAATTTCAACCTATTTCCAAAATCAATGATTACGAATAAAATTGCACGTGATGTTCTTGTTGAATGTGCCATTAATGCTTATCGTAATCTACAAGGTGTACCGCCAAGTGTTGCTGAAATCTATTATATAAGCGAAGCACAACGACGTGAAGGCTATGGTCAGGAAGGTTTTCCAGCACGAGATCTGAATACCGGACAAGATGTTTGCCTTGGTGTTTGTATTCGTGGAATTTTTGTCGTCAATACCGATAATAATACATTGGAATTATTCAAATGGGTGGATATTGCAAATTTTATGCATCAAAAAAAAGTATTTACCATCGAAAATGAGAGAGAAAAATATTCGAAAAATTATTCAACATATGATAGTGATTATGCTAATTGTATATGGCAAACATGTGTTGAACAGCATCAATATTTTATGAAAGGTATACAAAATGCACAGGTGATGAATCAAAATGATCAACAACTACAACAAACATCGACATTGAATCCAATAAATGAATCGATACAGATTCAGCTTACCAGCACTGGTGGTGTTGGTTCTACAGGTGGTGATCAATCAATATCACAACAACAACAACAACAACCGATACAATCTGCCTCATCAACGACAACAACATTATTGAATCCATCGACATTATATATTCAACAGCAACAACAACAACAACAACAACATCATGGTTCCGATAATTCTGTACATAAATTATTACAACAATCAACGGATACAACAGTAGATTTTATGAATAATCAATCTTTATATGAAACAATTGGTTCTGGAAATGTTATAACGACCACAACATCGTCGGCAAGTGGAAATTTAAATATCGATGTAATACCAACAACAATAACGACAACGGCGACGACGACCACCACCACCACCACCATTGTGAATAATAATGATATGGATAACGACAATATATTGTTACGTAATAAACGGAATTCTCATCAAGAACCACCGATTGATTTAAATCATATTCAAATCAATTGTTCGAATATTAATAATCAATATAATCTCAAATCTGGTGAACTTGGTGGCCAACCGAATAACAACGATGCACCGGTTACAAAAATGAATAATTCGAATGTTGATTTATCCACAACAACAATAGCGACATCTGTGACCGATTCAACAACGACATTGGCAACAACGAAAAATATACCAATTTATGCAAATCAATCGAATCTAAATGATCTCACATATGAACAAAAGAAAAAACTTTTACCACCATATCGGATGCCACCAGATTATGAAACATTTTTAAAACATAAATATCTAATGACAAATACAATGAGTCAAAGTTTAACATCGATACCATCAAGATTAGCATCCGGAACAATAACAATGGTCGATACTAGTGGTGGTGGTGACGGTAATAATAGCATAACAGCTAGTCATACACAAATCAATTCATCATCATCATCATCGTTATATCAACATCCACAACAACATCAAATTTTTCATCATCCAAATAATAATCAATATTCACCTGTTAAATGTCAACAATTTTCATTTTCACAACATCAGCAACAACAACAGCAACAAAATTATCAACAAAATCAATTACCATTTCAATTTACTGGTAATAATGTATATCGTAATTATACGGATTTATCGAACTTGGCTATCGATCAATCATCATCATCAACAGTGACAACAACATCTCATAATCATCGATGTTCATTACCACCAAATCCAAATGAAGATTCATCATCATTGATGACAATGATACCTTCGAATCAATTACCATATCAACATCAACGTTTACAAAAATCTGGAATGTTTACATCAAGTTCACCTGATTTAAATTCATTAAATCCTTTGATGTTTATTGGACAACAACCACAACAACAGCAGCAACAACAACAACATAAACAAAGACTTGTTCAACATTCACAAAATCCAAATTTGATTAAATCAAATAATGGAAGTGCTGGTGGTGGTGGAATGATGTCAATGATGGTAAACAATCATAATCAAATAGAGAATGGAAACGCCACTCATTATCATAACGTTGCTCCTTCTATAAATCAACAACAACAACAATCGATGATGATGAAAAAACCACCGTATTTTACAAGTGTTCCAGATTTAACATTTAATAAACAACAATATTCACAGCAACAGCAACAAGATTTGCTATTATTGGGTATTGGTGGTGAGAAAAAATTTAGTAAAACGAAAAATTTTTTCCGTCTATTTGGTTGGTCACAAAATAAAACTGGATCTGAACCAAATTTATTTAATAATTCATCATCCGTATCGGCATCATATTCACCTAATTCATATCATTTAAAACGTTCAAAATTTTCAATCGAACATTTAGATTCAAATAATTTTGTTGGTATTCGAAATGTAATCAACAACAACAATAACAATAATTGTACAACATCGATAAATGACAATCATCAAATAATGACAAGACCAATGACAATGTCATTTACAACTATTTCACAAAAAATTGATGAATTGCCGGAGACAACAGCTATTGTTGAACAACAACAGCAGCCAACAACAATGACAAAAACTGATGTCGATAATAATAATGATGTCCTTGCAACATCGAATATTTCACCATCAATTCATACAACAACAGCAGCAGTACAACAGCAGCAGCAACGACAACAACAACATCAACAACAACAACAATCAAATCATCAATATATTAATCTACAAGAAGATACACAACAAACATCTGTTGAACCAATAAAATCATCTTCTATTGAAGATAATAATAATTCTACAATTATAATGCCACTAGCAAAAACATCGTCAACAACAACGGCAAATTCTCGAATTATTGTTTTTGGTAAAAGTTTTGATGATCAAGATTTTACTAAAGAATTTGAATTATTACCACGAATGAATCCAACAACAAAATTTACAACGGCATCATTAACGGAAAATATATTGAAAAATCGTTTTCGTGATATATTGCCTTATGAGGAAAATCGGTATGTGTATTGGGGTTTTGTAATAAATTTTTTCTAATTTTTCGTTCGTTTTTTTTTCTCCGTCTTCAATAGTGTTAAATTGACACCAACCAAAGATAATAAACATGGCTATATAAATGCATCACATGTTTTAATGACATTCGGATCGATTAAACAGCATTATATTGCCGCACAAGGACCATTACCAAATACAACACTGGATTTTTGGCAAATGGTCTTTGAACAACATATCAATCTAATTGTAATGGTTACAAATTTTAGTGAATCTGGTTCACAAAAATGTTATATTTATCTACCGTTATCAAGTGAACCAGGTAAAAATGCATTACGTTTTGGTGATTATGAGGTAGGTTTTTTTTTGGAATTGGAATGAAAATCAAATTGATAAACTAAATTTTGTTTTATTATCCCTAGATTACCTGTACATATACGGCTGAAACATTGACATATATTTTAAGTTTATTAACATTAACACATAATGGTCAACGAAGGCAGATTACCCATCTTCGTTACACTGATTGGAATGATCATTCCATACCTGGAGATTTACAAAGTTTTCTTACATTTCTATCAGAAATGGATGCCATTTATCGACAAAATAATCGTGATGGATCTAGTTTCGGTCGTAATAAACATCATCGACATTCATCAAGTTCGATACATAAACCACCACCATTATTACCACCAATATTAGTTCATTGTAGTGCTGGTGCTGGCCGTAGTGGTGTTATGATATTATGTGATGCTTTACTTAAATGCCTTGATTATCAACATTCCGAACCAATCGATGTACCAAAAGCATTGATACAATTACGATTTCAACGTATGATCAGTGTACAACATTGTGAACAATTTCGTTTTGTTTGTCAGGTTCTTTCACAGAATCTATCAAATTCCAGGCTTATCTAATTGATCAGCTTCAGATTGTGCATGCAAATTCATTTTTTTCTCTCTTTCTTTAATTGTAAATTGAATTTTTTTAAATATTTTATTATTTTTTTTAAAATTGTTTTTATGAAATTAATTAATTTTTTTATTATCAAAAAAAAAGAATAAAAATGTAATTTATCCATTTATAGATCATTGTTTTAAATACAATTGTTGACAAACAAAATCCAATGGTAAATCATTAATACGTGGTATACCTTGATTCCAATCATCATTGGATTTAAGATCCGATTTACAATAATGACGATCATAAATGGTCGATATATCCGTCAATGATGGTGTAAGAAATAGATTAATGGCAGGATATAAAACAAAACCAAATAACAATATGAACATTAAGAAAAAAATTGGTATTGAAATAGCCCAATATTTGGATGGAAAATATGTAATGCCGGTCATTTCAATTAGATATCGTGGAATGAAAGCCCAAAGATAATAGATGACCAATGAAACAATTGAGACCAGAAATAGAACGAATCCATAAATACAACGGCCAATATTCGGTGCTGGAAATGATGATCCAATCGATCCGATTCGATCATCCATCGTTATTATTGTTTTGCAATAGTTTGGTATCGGATTTTAATTCGAAACGATCAATTGTATCGATTAATAAAATGGTAAATTCAAGAATAGAATTAATCTGTAATCGTAAATGTCGTAAAGTTGTAGTCACAATTTTCATTTGTAATTCATTTTCATCATCACGAATTTCTTTGCATATCATCGATGATGATAATCGTGATGGTTCATGTTTCAAATCGACATTTAAACTTTGACAAACAATTTGTGCTTGTCGTGACGTTTCAAACGGTATCACGATGGTTGCCGTGAATTTTGTTTCGTTTTCTTTCTTTTCCGATGTCATCGATTGATGGATTCACTGAAATTGTTTATAATAGATGAAATTAATTTTATCTGACAAAAAAAAACAAACTATAAACCATTGCATCAAATAAAAGCATGGGACATCCAAAGAATAGCAACTATTTCGAACATATGCTCATTGTTGGATACAAATAGCCAACACTGTGAAAAAAAAACGAGTGTTCGAGAAATTCAATCGATCCGGCAAAGCTTTTTGTTTCACATTCTTCTGTGTGCGTTTTTTGTTTTTGATCATAATTAAACGACTGACATATTCACCGAAACAATGTATAAACGACGATTTCAAGAATTAGATTATGAAGAACGATTCGAAAAGAAAGCTCGTTTCGATTCATTCACAATATCGGAAGAATCAATTGAAGATAAACTCGATGAATTGATTGTCAAAATTGGTGAGAAATCTACATCATCGATTGATAAAAATATCGAAGATTTGGCCGATATTTTTAACTTTGATATATTGCCCAAAAACACTCGTATTGTTGACGTTTTTTGCGAATGTGTGGTCGAATTTCCACACAAGATTTGTATCTATTCAACATTGGTCGGTTTATTGAACGTTAGAAATTATTCGTTTGGCGGAGAAGTGGTTGAAAAATTGATTGTCAACCTACGGAATCATTTGAAAAATGGCCAATATGAACGTGCACGTTTTATGGTACGATTTTTGGCCGATTTAGTCAATACTCGTGTCATTTCATGTGGATCATTGATCAATTTGTTTGAAAATCTTGTCGACGTTACAATGGAAGATAACATCCCACAAGTACGTTCAGATTATTTTGTATTCATGGTTCTATCGGCATTGCCTTGGGTAAGCAAAGAACTTTATGAGAAAAAAGAACAAGAATTGGATCAGATCCTCAACACTATCGATAGTTATATGACGAAACGAACAAAAACTCAATTTCATTCAGCATTGAAAGTTTGGCATTCAGATAATCCACATCCACAAGAAGAATATCTTGGATGTCTTTGGAATCAGATAAGTAAATTGCGTGAAGAAAAATGGGTTGAAAATCACATTTATCGGCCATATATTCATTTTGACAATGTACTTTGTGAAGCATTACAACATAATGTTAGTCCAATCAAGCCACCCACACATGAACCATCGAATATCTATCAATATCCACAGGTAGTATTTCGATTATTCGATTATACCGATTGTCCAGAACGTAGTATTCTACCTGGATCACATTCAATAGATCGATTCGTTATCGAAGATAATCTTCGCTGGATTTTCAATCTAAATTGTTTTGATCGTAAAGATTGTGCTACAGCCATGTTGAATTATTTGAATCTATCAATTGGTTCGAAAATTCCATTAGAATATGTGATCGTTGAAGTAATGTTTGGCGAAATGTTTGCATTACCGAAATCAAAATTTCCCGAAATTTGTTATGGATCAATTTTACTTGATCTTTGTAAATTACAACCAAGTACCTTTCCACAGGTATTAGCACAAGCTGTTGAATTATTATTTGATCGATTAGACTCAATGAACGGTGCTTGTATTAATCGTTTTGCATCTTGGTTTGCATATCATTTAAGTAATTTTCAATTTCGTTGGAATTGGGATGATTGGAGTATTGCATTGAAATATGAACCATTGCATCCGAAACCGAAATTCATTGCTGAAACATTACAATATTGTTTACGATTATCATATCATACAAAAGTTTTTGAAAGTGCACCACAAACATTCCATAAATTGGCACCAGAATTGGCGAAACCAAAGAATAAATTTCTTAAACCAAAAGAAGATAAACGAATGGATATTGATAATGATAAAACAATGAATGATGATACAAATGATAATAAAAATAACGATAATAATAATAATGATGATGATGATCAACAAGAAGAACCTAAATATACAAATTCAAATGTAAACAATATGATTGATGCATTACGTGCTAAATGTAGTGTTGATGAAATTATTGATATTTTGAACGAAATTACCGATGATGATGATGATGATGATGATGATGACGAAAATAATGGAGAACGATCATTTCCAATGAATTCATCAACATTATTAAAAATGAAAATTGAAATATTTGTCACAACATTATTGAATGTTTCTTCAAAATCAATGACACATACATTTTCATTTATTGCTAAATATCGTCAAGTATTGAAAAAATTGGCACAAACTGAAGAGGCACAGATTTGGATTTTGAATACAATATTCGATGTGTGGAGCACACATCAACAATTGATGGTTATTTTGATTGATAAACTTATGAAATTGGAAGTATTACAATATCCTACGGTAGCTATTTGGGTATTTTCTAAAGCCAATTCTGATGAATTTATGAAGTAAGTGAATCAAAAAAATTTTTTGTTCTCTTGAATTCTGACTAATTTTGAAACTTTTCTAAACAGTTTTTACATGTGGGAAATGTTGCATTCAACAATCAAACGAACAATTCGTAATATTAAAAAATGTACCAACGAATTGGAAGAATCACGAACAAAATTGAATACTGTGAGTTTTTTTTATTTATAATGTTTTTTCCGATTTTTAAATCAAATTTTTCTAGTCAAACGAAGATGGTAATGGTCAAATGGGTGATGAACCTAGTTTGAAAGAAGAACAAACAATTACTTATGAAATGATTGAAAAATTGGAAGAAAAATTAGATTCAGCACAATCCGAACAGAAAAATCTATTCCTGATTATTTTGCAACGATTCATCATGATACTTACCGAACATATTCAAAGCTGTGAAGCACATGGTAAAAGTTTTCGTAATTATTGGTACTTTTGGACAATGAGTCGTTTACAAGAAGTTTTATTCTTGGTAAGAGATCATTTATTATTTACAAATTTTTAATCATTTTCTTCCCCTTTTTCACATCACACAGTACAATCAATTCATATTCAAATATCAAGATACATATGAATCATTGCTTTTTACCAATGATGTAGATTCAAATATTTTGGCCATATTCAAACAATTCTTATATCTTCATGCTTAATTAGCGGGACTTGGCGGCATTCAAAAAAAAAAATTTAATTTAATTTCACTCACCTATTTACACAGCTCTTGGATCCAAGTTTGGAAAATAGACAACGCGTGTGTATCAATCAAATTCATTCAATACAGTTGTTTTTTTTTCTTTCGTTTCTAATTTAATTTTTTTTTTGATTTATATCTCATATAATGCGTCATTTTCATTTTTTTTTTAATTATCGACTTTAAAAAATAATCAATACACAGGCGACATCAAATCCGTGTGTCTGCCGTCACAATCAAGTGGTGTTTCTGTTTTGAAAGTGTTTTGTAAATTTTTTGTTTTTTTTGGTGCACACTATTATCATCACTGATAAAAAAAAAATTTCAATCATCCAAATCAATTCAATAAACTCTCTCTCACGTATTTTGAAAAAATTTTTTGATTTTGATAACCCGATGATGATGATGATGATGATAACCTTAAGAAGAGGAAAAATTCATAGAGACTAAATGTAACTCCCACATTTGGATGAGTAAATCAAAAATCCTCGAGGAAATAAACACACACACACAGGTTGTGTGGATGCCATTTTAGGTTTTGATTTTCTACCATTACGTTAATCATCATCATCATCATCAACAACAACAACCCGTTAACCAGTTAACAATGGCCAATCGTATATTTTTCGTATTCATCTTTGCTGTTTTTGGAACAATTGTTCAATCCAAAAGAATATTATTCTATGAACAAAATCCTGGCTGTAATATTGTTGAATGTAATGATACTCATGTTGTTCATATTACATCTGAAGTGGACGATGACAAAAATCAATCTACTTATCATAATTTATGGATATTCACCAATGATTATAAACCAACAATCATTCTGTTTGAAACTGAACCAAAGGCAAAATTATCCATTGATTGGTTGAAATTTTTTCAACATGAAAATAATTCAATCATATTCAAAAATGGTTCCGTACTAAATAGTTTTGGCGTTGAATTTACTGATTTATTCATTGCGAATATGACATCGAAACAATTACTTTATAATATTCCAATTGATCATTTGAATTGGTCAGTAAATTTTACTGAACCTCGTGATAATCAATCATCGATTCGAGCTATATTTAGTAATGAAAATTCATCAATAGGAAATTTTCGTTTTCATTTGAAATCATCTGCTCATTCTGGACGTGAACAATTGTTGCCGAAATTAATCTATTCGAATGCTGGAAATCTTTTACAATTTGAAATCAATGATCTTTTCATACCAGAATCAATAAAACAGAATAATACCCGTTTACAGTTATGTGCCAATCTAACTACCATATTGGGTGGTCATCGTTTGAATAGCCAGATTGAAAAATTTACAGGAATGGATGATGAATATACGCCAGGTGTTTTTCAGGTACATATAGATAAATTATAAAATAATTTAAAATTAATCAATTTTTTTTTATCAAATCAAATCAAAAAAATTCACTTATAGCGTTATCTATATCAAATGGAAACCATTGATAAAGTGGATAATAATAATCAAACCAGATCATCATTTATTGGCTGGAAACCTGTAGCATATTTTGATCATAAACAACAGATTGCCACATCGCTTAAAGTGATTAGCCCATCAATTGAAAATATGACAACAATTCCATTATCATCATCAGCATTGAATGGTTATTTTCAATCACCGACATCATCATATACAATTAACAAATTGGCAAATTTTCGTTTCAATTCTGAAGATGATAATGAATTTGATTTAACCATTAATGGTACATCAATCGAATTTTCATTATCATTATCATTGATTGCGTTGTCTGAAACACAATTTTCAACATCAATGACAATTATTATTGTTTGTATATTGATTGGATTTGGTTTACCATTTATTTTATTAATAGGATTTATTATGTTTACTATGTCAAAAAGATTATTATCTTTATTTGTTGGTAGTGGTAGTAATAATAATTATAATCTACAACATAATAGTGAAAGTTCAGGCTAGTGTATTATAAAATATATATAATAGTGTATATGAGGGAATAATTAAGAATTTCAAATCATCAATATTCATATATATGTGCATAAGTGACTAGTATTTGTTTTCAATTCGTCCATATGGATAAAGTTTTAAAAATTTTCTTTCGATGTTGATGGCTGTTGTTGTTGTTGTTGTTGTTGACCACCAACACCACCACATAATGGACGTGTAATTGATTTTGAACGTACTGGTAGATTTGATGTTTTCATATTTGTTATCGACATTTTGTTCAAATTTGATTCAATGTTTCTATAATTTTTTGTATAAAAAAAAAATTTTTTTTTGTTATTTTCATATAATAAAATAAAAACAATCAATCAACTTACTCTGGATGAAAATCTCTTTGTATTACAATACGTCTTGGTTGATTATTATTCGATGATGATTGGTGATCAGATTGTTTACGTTTATTCAGCTGTGTCAATTCAAATACTTTGGCTTCCAATTCTCGGATACGGGCCATTTTTTCTTTCCATTTTCTTTCTAATTGATAATTTTTTTCCTGATAACGAAATTTTTCTTGTTCCAATGAATTGTTTTTTATTTTTAATTGATTAATTTTTTCTTCATAATCACATTGTACTTTTTTCAACACGGATTCAAGATCAGAATCCGGATTCATAAATTTACTGTTGTTTTCAATTTCTTTTTGTTTTCTATCCAAAATTTTTTCTTGTTCAAACAATATCCGTTCACGTTCATCTAATTTTTTCATTAATAAATCTAATTGCCGTTCTTTTTCAATCAAATCCATTGATTGTTTTGGTTTCATTGATTCATTGAATTCATTATTACCATATAATGATTGTGTCATTATCGATGATTTCGATGATGGATTTGTTGTTCGTTTTTGTTGAGCAATTGTTGATTGTAATCGATGATTGGAAATTGATTGTTTTTTAATTTGTTGTGATTGAATAAATGCTGATGATGATGTATGATCATTATTATCATCATCATTATTATTATGGACGGTATCAAATAATTCCTGTATAAACATTATGATTTGCATTTCACAAATCTGATCACTAAGTTCATCATAAACGGCAGCTTCAATTTGTACAAAATTATCATTGAGCGTTCCATTATTATCAATTATTGAGCCTGATTCATTTATGGACGGTTGTTGTTGTTGTTGTTGTTGATCATCATCATCATCATCATTATTATCACCATCATTTTCAATGGTTTGAGATTTTTTCAATAAACATTTAAGATTAATTTCACTTGTTCCAAGCAATGTATTATCTTCATCCAGAATTAATTGTATGATAAGAGGTAGATTTTCAAATGTATAAAAAAGTTTTTCACACGTAGTGGCTAAATTAAATCCACAAAAACCATGCGGTATGGTGATTTCTTGTTCAGGTGTTTCACGTGAGAAACGTATCGATGGATATGTTTTTATTGGTTCAGTAGCACCAAAAAATGCATATGAAAATTGTAGATAGAATGGTTGGAATAGAATCTGACATACATTATCATTATTCGTATAACTTAATCGAATTGTACGCAGATCGATGGCAATATAATAATGATTTATGAAATCAATTGGTCGTTCTACAAATGTTTCATTTTTATTCTGATTCAACATAAACAGTCGTAGATTGATGACAGGAAATGGATCCTTCACGTAGACAGATTCTTCTTCTGGAACGATAACAAAATTTCCATGGATAAAAGCATTATTTTGCTGAAATAATTTCAACAGATTAATTGTGACGAAACCAATTAATTCATTATTTGATGAACAGAATTGTATTTCAATAGTTGGATAGGATTCAAAATATTCTTGTAACATTTCTTTATTGAATGTTCGAAGATTGACAGAATATTTATGTATGTTGAAATCTTGACAATCATCGATATCGGAAAATGAATTGGTTTTGATTTGTTTACCGAATAGAACATAACGGAAAAAATATTGTTGCTTATTCATTGATGATTCTGATTCATCATGATTGGTGGTAGGCAATAGATTCACAAGATTTTTAGGACGATTCATATGTATGTGTATGGTAAATATCTGTAGACAATCATCTTTATCACAGATATTTTTATTCCATATATAAACACATTTATTCGTAATTTCAATGGCCAAATTTGAATTAAAATCACTACTATAGATGCTCATTATTGAATCAATAAAATATGATTTACCTTCTTTTTTAATTGAACGACTAAATTGATTGATTGATGATGATTCCATTATCGATGATGTTGATGTTTCTAAATGGTTGCCACCGCCATCACCAATGGTGGTATCATTTTCATTTTTATTCACCATTAACGCTAGATATAATTGTGGCCGTTTATTTGATGAACCTTTATATTTTGCATTCAATAGTACAACCCATTTATATTTTGGTTCCGTTGTATAATCTTGTGCATCACGTAAATGTAATACAACATAACCAATAAAATGTCGTTCATTTGATGGCTGCGTAGAATATTCGACAAAACATTGCAATTTAATTGATTTACGTTCAGTACGAAATTGATGAAAATCTTTACGATTTATACGGAAACCTAATTCTGTTGCTAATTCTGGATTCGCTGAATCAATTTCAATTGGATCACTTTGTAATAATTCATCATTGAATTTTGCCTCCAAAATGGCATTCGTTTTACATTCTTTAAGTAGATAATCATCTTTAAGTGGAAAATTATCACCAAGACTAATACTAATCAATATTTCACAAGTCATAATATGATGATGATGAAATTTTTTACATTCATGAAAATTTATGATAAGAAAAAAAATATTTATTCTTGATTGAATCTTGTCTCGTGTTGGATAATGCGTCAAAAAAAAATTGGCATAGAATATGTTTATTCATAAACAACGTGACACACTGGATCCATTGAATCGATCGAATTTAATCAACACACCTGTTATATACATTGTGGATCCGTATAACATCTGCTCTCCAATGATGATCATGATTATAAGGATTCGGCGCTGTTCATAATTTTAACGTGACACGAGGCAATTGATCGACTGATTGCCACATTGCATTTATATTCAACGACAATCAAAAACAAATTACATTCCAAATTATCGACCAAACAAACAAACAAAAAAAAATGGCCAATACAATTGAAAAACTTCAAGAACAAATACGATCATTGGAACAACAGATTGAAATATTAAAATGTTCAAAACAAACAAATGTTGTTCCTGCTGTTGTTGGCCGTGAAAAAATTGAACAAATGAGCGATATTGTTGTCGATTCAAATCCATATAGTCGTTTAATGGCATTGAAACGAATGGGTATCGTTCGTAATTATGAGGTAAAGATAAACATTCGATTCATTTTGTTATGATAAAAACATTTTCTAATTTTGATTGTTTTCACCACATTAGGAAATTCGTCAATTTACCATCGCAATTGTTGGTGTTGGTGGTGTTGGTAGTGTTACAGCCGAAATGCTTACTCGTTGTGGTATTGGTAAATTAATATTATTCGATTATGATAAAGTTGAATTGGCCAATATGAATCGATTGTTTTTTCAACCAAATCAATCTGGTCAATGTAAAGTGGATGCTGCACGTGAAACATTACAATTTATTAATCCTGATGTTGAGATTAATACAAATAATTATAATATTACCACGGTGGATAATTTCGATCATTTTATGCAAACATTACGTACTGGTAGCATACGAAATGATCGAGTAGATTTAGTATTAAGCTGTGTAGATAATTTCGAAGCACGAATGGCAATAAATACAGCATGTAATGAATTACAGCAAACATGGTTTGAATCCGGTGTTTCTGAAAATGCTGTTTCCGGCCACATACAATATATTGAACCAGGTGTTACCGCGTGTTTTGCTGTAAGTTTCCTTTGTTGTTGTTTTTGTTTTTTCTCAATAATCAAACATTAACCTTTTCATGTTTTCCCATGTAAAGTGTGCTCCACCATTGGTTGTTGCATCAAATATCGATGAAAGAACATTGAAAAAAGAAGGTGTATGTGCTGCTAGCCTACCAACAACTATGGGTATTGTTGCCGGTCTTTTAGTACAGAATGCCCTTAAATATTTACTAAAATTTGGTGATGTATCCCATTATCTTGGCTATAATGCATTGAATGATTTTTTCCCACTAATGTCAATGAAACCAAATCCAAATTGTGATGATTCATATTGTTGTCGTCGACAAAAAGAATATCTAATTCAACTACGTAATCATCAACCATCGGAACAATCGAAAATTGAAGACGCAGACAACATTATTGAACATGAAGATAATGAATGGAATATTTCGGTAGTGGATGAATCTACCACTGTCGAATCATCTGATCATGTAGCAGTAGCCAAAGGTATTCGATATGCGTATGAAAAACCCACAACAACAAATGAAAAAGAATCAACGACCAATCAATCATCAAATAATGATAATGTTTCATTGGAAGATCTTATGAAACAAATGAAAAATCTTTGAGAAACGAATTTTTTTTTCACTGGTTTCCAAAAATATTTCTACACCTTTTTCCCAAAGAATAAAGAAAATTATTTTGACCCTTTGATTTTTTTTTTGTTTTTGAAATGTTTGAATATTTTTTTTTTGCCGAGAAAATCATTCAATCTAGCTCACTCTGACGACGATAAAGATAAATATATTTTTCTTTTCTTTTGTTGTTGTTGTTGCTCTTTGCACTTTATGTGAACAAAACAATCACATAAAATATCAACAGACATACAAATAACTTGACGTGTTGTGTTGTTTTGGTTATCACAATTGATGACGAAGACGACGACAACGACAACCACTTTTTTTTTAATCGAGTTTCACCTTTATGTCGTTGGCCTTCGATTTATGGCACTTATTCTCTTTTCATCCTCCTCATCCACCTTTTCTCTTTTTTTTCCACATATTATTATCCGGCTTTTATTCGGGTGCTCTTTTCATTTCAATGTGTGTTGGATATAATCTTTTTTTTTAAACAATTTAAATATAAACCACTACCATTATGCATAAGAAATTATGTTTTATATTGTGACTATTCCTTAATTATAATCGGAATTAACCAAAAACGTTACTATAACGTAAAATGAAATGAACCAAAAAAAAAAAAAATCACTCATTTTGATATATATATTGTGTGTGTGTATGCGTGTGAGAAACTAATTCAATTCAATATATAATATATATATATATATATTGAATCCTAAGGCCTCCTCCTCGTTCTTTTTCTTTTCATCAATATTCTCACCCTCAACT
The DNA here is from genome assembly GCF_024713945.1 of Dermatophagoides farinae. Taxonomy (NCBI): domain Eukaryota; kingdom Metazoa; phylum Arthropoda; class Arachnida; order Sarcoptiformes; family Pyroglyphidae; genus Dermatophagoides; species Dermatophagoides farinae. The sequence goes on from NC_134682.1 coordinate 4,648,915, forward strand.
CAAATCAACACAACACAATACAATACAATACAATGTTTCACTGTCTGTCTGTCTGTCTGTCTCTGTATATCATCTATCTATCTATCCAAGAAAATAAAAAAAAAAAATTACCAAATCCACATCTGTCTGTCTGTTTTTTTTTTAACATTTAACACACAAAAACTACGAATTATGATGATGATTATTATGATGATGATGATGTCGAGGATGATGATGATGATTCGAGCTCTATGATCTTTGTATGCGTGTGTGTGTGTATGTATAATACGGTTTTTTTTCTGTAAATTTTTTTTTTTTTTGGCGAGGCCGCATATGTATTATTGTGCCCTGTGTGTGTGTGTGTGTGTGTATATACACTGAGGATAATTGAATTGGATAGAAAAAAAAATATCCGCTGATCTTTATAATATCTTCATCATCATCATCATTTTTTTTCTTCAAATCATCTGAAATCTTTTTCAACATTGTTGCTGTAATAGAAAAAGTGAATCTCTTGATTGAAATGAATTTTTTTTTCATTTGTTGTTGCTGTTGAAATATCATCATTGTGTGTCCAAGAAGAAAAAACTAATGATGATGATGATGTTTTGTTAATGTGGTTTTTGGCGATGATGATGATGATGGTCGTCGTCGTCGTCGTCATTATCGAATGATCGATATTTTCAATTTCTTGGAAATTAAATTCTATGGAAACACCATATATAAACCAACTATTTAACGAGAATTCTGAATGAAACAAAAAAAATGCTTGATCCAAATGTTTTATTTGTTCTTATTATTTTTCACCATCAAAGACGAAAAACATTCATCGATTGATTGATTGATTGATTGGTGGTAATATTATTATTGTAATTTGAACTTTGTAAAATTCATGATGAATAATTATGATTTTTTCTCTTGTTTTTTTTTTGTTTAGTGTTTGTCATTCTATTCTATTTCACCAAAAAAAAAGATGACATTAAAATTTTCATCATAAATGAAAAATTCAATTCGAATGATCAACTTGTGTGCCTTTAGTGTATATGTGTATGTGTGTGTGTGTGTACGTGTGTTTTCAGTGCATCTTTTTTTTCTTGATTTTATCATTTGATTTTGATTCTTCCAAAGAAAAATATTCAATTTGAAATCAGAATCTTCAATCGGTTTTTTTTAAGCAATTGTTATCTGTTGAAATTTGTTTGTTTTTTTTTCTCATTGTTATATCCATTGTTTTGTCCACATGTGTGTCTCACATTATTTTTTTTTCCCACACAAGAATAAAATCATATCTCATCAATCGAACTTTTTATAAAATTTTGGGTAAATTTTTTTGTTTTTAATTTCTAAAAATTTTTCTTTTTTTTCATCAATCAAAAATTTTTTTTATTCCATTTTTTCTCTGACATTTACGGCGATGACATTGATCATATCAAATCAAATTAAATCAAACAACAACAACAACAACAAAACCCAATAACTACATGGATGTTTCAGGACATTTTGATACTCAGTTTTTCTTGATTTAATAAATGATGATGATGATGATGATTATCACCAGATCAACCGACAAATGATAATTTAATATATACCTCTCTCTCTCTCTCGCTGTTGTTGTTGTTCTTGTCTGCCCTTTTTAATATTATCCTGTTTTGTTTTTTTTTTTTTTTTTTTTTTTTGATTTTACAAACAATACACACACACTGAATCATAATTCTTGACAAAAACGAACCACACAAAAAAAAAAATAAATCTTCAAAACATTACAAAAATCAACTAAAACAAAACGATTCTACAAAATCAAATCAATTTTGTTCGATCATGAAAATGGCATTTACGAAACAAAAACGTGGTTGATTCTATCTCTCGTTTGCTCACAAGAAAAACGATAAAAACAATATCACTTTTTATCCATTGTTTCTTCATCTGTCTGGTAAGTTTAATTTTCTTTTCTTTTTTTTTTGTCTTGAAACATTTGAAACATTCATGTGGTTTTTCTATTTTTTTTTTTTTGTTTGACCAGTTATTTATATTTCCATCATCATCATCATTGCTGTTATTCAATTTTTGTTTTTTTTTTCTATTGCAACAAAATCATCAGATCGATATTTATATCATCATCATACACACTAATCATCATAAGAAGGAGGGTGTGTGTGTGCGCTTGTGATAGAGATCAATCAACCAGTCATACACACACGCATACACACACACAGACAGTGTGAAAGAAAAGAACTCTTCATTGATGAAATATTTGTTTGATATTTGAATCTATAGATTTTTGTTTTGTTTTTTATTTTCGTGTGTACAATTCAATTGGTGTGTTTTTGTTTCTGTGTGTTTGTGTGTGTGTAAAACACGAATTTTTTTTCATCAAAACGAAATCATTTGTTTGATATATTGGAAGAGAGAGAAAAAAAAATTCAAAACAACCAGATATCCAAATTTTTTTTGTTGTTGTTGATTGTCATCATTGTGCAATGCATTCATCACAGAGTCGTAGTTCGTCTAGTACGAACAGTTCAGATGCTGTAATGATGGTTGGACCAAATTTCAAAGTTGGTAAAGAGATTGGACGTGGAAATTTTGGTGTACTTCGTTTAGGTAAGTTTAGGCAGCTGTACAATGTTTTTCTAATTAATTGGATCTAATTTTTTTTTGTTTGTTTGTTTTGTTCGAAGGTAAAAATCTTTACAATAATGAACATGTAGCCATTAAATTGGAGCCAATGAAATCGAAAGCACCACAATTACATTTGGAATTTCGTTTCTATAAAATTCTTGGCAATGTTGGTATGTTGTTGTTGTTGGATTTTCTTTTTCCATGATGTTTGATGATTTATGGCTCTTTTTTTTGTTTTTTCATTTTCAATGAAATAGAAGGCATACCAAAATTATATTATTTTGGTTCATGTGGAAAATATAATGCATTGGTCATGGAATTACTTGGTCCAAGCCTTGAAGACATGTTTGATCTCTGTGATCGTAAATTCTCAGTGAAAACCGTTATACAAATTGCATTACAAATTGTATGTGTATTTTGTTTTGGATTTTAGTTTTTTTTTGTTTTTGTTGAAAATATTTTTAATGTTTTGTTGTTTTGTTTTTGTTGACATATATAGCTGACCAGGATAGAATATGTTCATTCAAAACATCTAATTTATCGTGATGTAAAACCGGAAAATTTTCTACTTGGCAAGCCAAATTCACGTAAAGCAAATGTACTACATATAATTGATTTTGGTTTAGCCAAAGAATATATTGATCCTGAAACTGGAAAACATATACCATATAGAGAACATAAAAGTTTGACTGGTACAGCACGTTATATGAGTATTAATACTCATCTTGGTAAAGGTAAATGGTCTTTTTTTTCTTTACTGCTCTGTCTGTAACAACAAAAATATTGATGACTGATGATGAATTTTATATTCATTTATTATTTTTTGTATCCATATAGAACAAAGTAGACGTGATGATTTAGAAGCAATTGGCCATATGTTTATGTACTTTTTACGTGGTAGCCTTCCATGGCAAGGTCTAAAAGCGGATACATTAAAAGAACGTTATGCAAAAATTGGTGAAACAAAACAATCGACACCTATTGAAATACTTTGTGAAGGATATCCAGAAGAATTTGCTACCTATCTTCGTTATGTTCGTCGTTTGGATTTTTTTGAAACACCTGATTATGAATATTTACGCAATCTATTTATCAAATTATTTGAACGTGAAGGTCATAAAAATGATGGAATATATGATTGGACTGAAAAACAACAACAACAGGTTATTAATTGTTTTTTTGTTTTTTTTTCTTTAACGTTTAATTGTTTTCTTTTTTTCAATCAAAAAACACTAAAACCATAGATGCAAATGATGGAACCAAGAATCTCGGTCAGAGATCGACATCTTTCATCTCATATGAAGGTAATAATGATGATTATCATTCTATAATTGATTGGTTAATTTGTTTTTTTTTTCGTTTCGTTTGTTTGTTTTAATTATTATTTTTTTTTGTTTAGCAATCAAATGTGAACAAATCGGATCGTAGTAAAAATGCTTGGTCCGAACGGCAACCGGAAAAATCCGGCAATAATGTTAATCGTGATCCTAATGATCGTGTCCGTATACCGATGAGCAATACAAATCCTGGTGGTGTAAAATTATTAGGCTCATCTGGTCTTACATCAACTGAACGCTTGGGCGGTTCCGTTCAAGTTGTTAGCTCAACAAATGGTGATCTCACAAATGATGATCCTGTTACTGGTCATTCAAATACGCCAATCACTGGCCCAATTGAGCTTGATGCCGTATCAGAAACAAAGTAAATAGTCAATGATGATTAATTCTTTTTTATAATTTATTTTTATTTGAACGAGAGAAAAAAAAATCACTAATTAAACCATTTTCCTTTTTGTTTCTGTATATGTTGTTTAGATGTTGTTGTTTTTGCAAAAAGAAAAAGGTCAAATCGTTAAGAAAATGAATTTTGAAATTTAAAAAAAAAAAGAGAAACCAATCTACAATACCCAATCAGAATCGTGAATGAAAAAAAAATCATCATCATCGACACTACAAATTGATAATTCATCACCATCACAATCATCATCAATGTTCATTACAAAATTGATCATCATCATCATCGTCGTCAATCAAACATTCATGGCCAAAATCATTTTCATCAACAAAGAAAAAAATGTCAAATTCAATGAATTTCAACAAAAAAAAACCTGTTTTTTTCAAATTATTTTTTTTTCTCAAATATATTAGTTAATTAATTAATTTATAATTGATAATTGATGATGATTGATTGATCACATAAAGAAGAAGAAGAAGAACCGAAAATCATCACCATCATTCTAAAATCAGATGACAACATTTGGAAGAAAAAAAAACAACTAAACAAAAATACTGCTACTGCTGCTGCTGCTGCATACACAAACTACACTGAATTGTTGTGAATCATCATCATTCATTCATTCATTTCGGCAAATTTTTTTTCCTCTTCACCATAAATTTTACTCACCATGATTCCTGTGTTTTTTTTCTTCTTGTTTTTTTTTATTGATTATTTTGCTTTTACACAACAATCCTATCCATCCATCAGTTGATTGATTCATCAAACAAATTTTGATCCAAATTATTCCTCTGTCATCATCAATGATATCTTGCTTACAACACACCTAAACATAAACACATGGCCTGTAAAAACACTTGCTCTGTATACGACATGTTTGAAACAAAAAAAAAGAGACAGAGAGAGAAATTTCTAAATTTTATTTTTTCTAATCAATCGATAATGTTGGTTATATATTTAAAAAAAAAATTTGATAATTGAATCTTGAATTGATTGATGTGTTTCATCATCATTTTTTTTTACCACATTGATATGATCATCTAATCGAATCAAAAAAAAAAAAACAAGCAATCAATCAATCAATCATTCGATTTTATCGTTTCGGATCATTGTTTTAATCTCTTGCCCCTCAGCCTACCCCACAACAACCATCAACAATCAATCAATTTTCTCATCTGAAAAAAACATAATTATAGTTTTTGTTTAAATTTTCTTCTTTTCTTTTATAAATCAAAAAAATATGTCACACACACACACACCTCAATGATACATTTTGTAAATATATCATCACCACATAGAAATAACAATTTATGGAAATGGAATCGATGATGATTCTCTGATAATCATTACAAATCTTGATTGATTGATTGATTGGATATTCATTGATTCAAATGCCCCAAACTTACATACACACACAAACACATATTCTGTGATTATAATATTCATTCATTGAAAATTTAAATGAATTTACTTCATCATCATCATCATCGTCGTTATTATCGTCACACACACACACACACAATCCAGAGATAGAGTCTTCATCATTGACAACAATCCAGATCAATAATTGATTTTTAAATTTCGAATATTAATCGTCAAACATTATCATCATCATCATCAACATCGTTGTTCATCATCAGTAATGATATGGAATATGGTGGAAATAATAATAATAATAATAATAATAATGAAAAACAAAGCTAAATTTCGATAAATTTTATTTATGTTTTTATTTTCCACAACAAATTCTTCCAATTTTCTTGATTTTTATTCATTCAGTTTTTCAACCATCACAAACTTTCTTTCTTGTTCTTCTTCAAAGCAACAACAACGAAGAAAAAAAATGTAAAATTAAATTATTTCTTCAACAACAATTTGATTGATGATGATTACAATATCTATACAGAAAAAAAAGAAGAAACAAATTATTGAAATTTAATTATTATTATTAATATTTGTATCATAATATTTTCAATATAATAAATTTAAATGAAATTTTACTTTTTTCCGTTAACAACGTTTACTGTGAATTGAATCAATGTTGAATTGGTCCAATTCAATTCAATGTGGTCAATCATTTTTGAGTAATTTTGGCCTAAAATTCCATTTCATTGCCATCAAATACACAACACATAAAAAACAGTCATCATTGACTTTATGTGTGTGTGTGTATGTGCTGATTCATCAATTAGAGCTAAAAGAAAAAATGAAATTCGATTGATCAATGAGTAAGAATGTGAACAAAAATACAGTCATACATACACATATATACAAATATGCAAACAGCAATAGAAATAGAAATAGAAAATCTAAATTCATTGATGATGAGTGGACACATGTCCACTTTTTGTTTTGCTTCTATTTATCGTTGATGACCAAAAAAAAAAAAATTCAATTTGAGTTAAATCAACTTACTGATGAATCGGATATTTTGATTGAAATAAAATCTTTATGAATTGTTGAACATCAATCATCATTTGTAATTTGTCTTGTTTTTTTGTTTGACATCGACACATTCGACATTTGAGATCAAATTCTTCATCTTCATTTGTGTTCAAATTAATTACCAATTACTATTTTTTTTATTGTTGTTTGACACAATGATTCACAATCTTTATAGCGACAAAAGTTCAATCTATTTTGATGATGATTATGAAGAATTCGACAAGATTCACAAGTCACGATCATCTTCATCGTCTTCATCTTCATCAATGACCTTGGCCAATGATAGTGGTAGAAGTAGCAGTTCATCAGCATCATCTACATGTGGTTCATGTTCAAATTCCGATACAGATGATTTAGACATTGTAATTGATCCAATACCCAGCACAGATGTATTGAAACATATTGTTGAACAAATTGAACAATATTTTACCGATGAAAATCTAATTCAAAATGAATTTCTTTGTAAAAATATTCGCCGTAATAAACAAGGTTTTGTTAACATATCATTGATTGCATCGTTACGTCGTATTAAATCGATAACGAAATTTCATCCAGAACCAATACGTCTTATTGCCTATGCATTATATTATATTGGATCAGATAGATTGGAATTGAATGATTTATGGACCAAAATTCGTCGTAAAATACCATTACCACCGATTGATGATCAGAATAAATATAATCGAACTGTTGTCGTGATTGGTGTACCGGCCATCAAAGCTAATGTTGATTTGATTCATCATGATTTTGCCATGTTTGGCCTCATACATTCTGTTCGAATTTTCGATCGTCATACATTCTATCCAAGTCATGATAAATTATTTAAAGATATTGATCAAAAATCATTGTCAAAAATAGCGGAAGATCATTTGATTGCATCTGTTGAATTTAATTCCAAATCTGATGCTGAAAAATGTTTTCGATCACAAAGAATATTATCATTAGAAGATGAAGAATGGTCATCAGTTCGAATATATCTTGCATCTGACGATATCGATCATCATTGATATATTTCGATACTATCGATTATTATTGTTATTTTGGACAACCTCGTGGTGTTTAATTTAATTTGTTGAGTTATTCGTTTTTTTTCACAGTTATTTTTTTTCTACAATCTACAATTATTTGTTATCGGTTATCATTTATTTTTTTTATCATTATATTTCGTATGTCATGTATGATTTTTGTTTTTTGATTTTGTCATTTGAAATGAATCCATTTTTTCAAATATTTTTTTTTGTAAATAAAAATTTTTATTACTAGATGGCGCTGTGTGATATGTTTTTTCTACATTTTATTTACACCTTTATGTGATGTCAATCTTTATTATTGACCTTTATTAACGTCCTTTATGGATGAAACACAAAATCCTGTATATAAACACAGTCACATGCTTAAAATAAAATCATCATTGTGAATCGTAACAAATCGTACCACTTGTATGGATGGCCACATATTTTTTTTACACACAAAAAATATTCAATGTGAATACCACTACTACTACTACTACTACTACTACCACAATATAATGGTGAACTTTACCGAGAAAAAAAAAAAAAAAATTCTGGTTACCCATCACATTATCAACATCATCATCATTAGCAGCTGTAAGTTTGTGTTTGTGTGTGTGTGTGTGTGTGTGTACTCAACGCCACTACCAACAACCACAACAATAACCACATACACAAAGTAAAGACAATGCTCAACAAAAGAAGAATTAATCGAATACTAAAGTGATTTTTTTTTATATTTTTTACTTTCTCTTTTTTTTTCTTGTTTTCATACAAATTCCATGCATATAACAGTTATGTAATAATAAATTATTATAAGAACGACAAAAAATCATCATATATCTTGGACGAATGATGTGTGTTTGTGTGTGTGTGTGTGTGCGAGTGAGAAATAATAAAAAAATCATCTGATTTGATTTGAACCGAAAACGAAAACCGACAAGACAAAAATGAATTTAAAATTCTCATCATTAATTTGAAATTCTTTTTTTTTCTGATCTTAAATTAACTTTGATATCATTTATTTTATCAATTATTATTGTCTATATTTCTCTAATTAATTCATTTACTTAATTTACTGTGTGAATGTGAATTTTTTTTTTGAATTTAATTTTTTTTTTAAATTTTTATAAAATTATTCGCTTTCATCAATCAACAATTTTACAACAGTCAAAATGAGTAGCCTAGCAAATAATAAGAATAAATTGGGCTTAACATTACCATCATCATCGGCAACAATCACGACGGCCAATAATAATTTGCCATCATCGAGTAATAATAATAATGTATCGACAATAAAAAATGATTCGATTCATCATGTAAACAATATTACATCATCATCATCATCAATAAATAATACAGGAATTATTGATAATGATGGTGGTGGTGGTGGTGTTGGTGGCAGTTTTATACCACCACAATTAGCACCAATCTCATTATTAAATTCACAACAACCATCAAGTCATCGACAGCAACAACAATCATCAAATCAAAATCATGTACAGAATCAAAATTTTTTCATTGATGAACAATCAAATGATCATTGTAATAAACAACAACAACAACAACATTGTTTACAGCAACAATCGAAAATGAAAAAATCTACGTTGACCGAAAAAAATAGCGATTCAAATGTTGTTGCTGATCAACAACAACAACATGCAGATGCAAATCTAAATGAATTATTACGAACACTGGAAGGCTTGGAATTAGATGATCAACAACGGATACGGCTAGAAACATTTATATTATCAAAACGTAAAGTCGGTGATTTAGTCAGCGCCGATGATTTTATCGAAATGCATGCATTAGGTTCTGGTAATGGTGGTGTCGTTAGTAAAGTATTACATCGTCCAACACAAACAATAATGGCCAGAAAGATGATTCGATTAGAAGTGAAACCTGTGATACGTAATCAAATACTTAGAGAATTGAAAATATTACATAATTGTAATTCACCACATATCGTTGGTTTTTATGGTGCCTTTTATTCGGATGGTGAAATTAATATCTGTATGGAATATATGGTATATTTGTTTTATTGAATGGTTTTTTTTGAGTTTTTGAAAAATAATTTTGAAATTTTTTCCATTCATATTTTTCATAGGATGGTGGATCATTTGATCTGGTATTGAAAAATGCTGGCCGTATTGATGAACATATTTTGGGTAAAGTGACAACGACTGTTATTAAAGGATTAAATTATCTTCGTGAAAAACATCAAATTATTCATCGAGGTAATTCATGCGAGTTTATTGATTTTGAAAATTTTAAATTTTTTTTTCACCAATATAGATGTAAAACCATCAAATATATTGGTAAATTCACGTGGTGAAATAAAAATTTGTGATTTTGGTGTTAGTGGACAATTAATTGATTCGATGGCCAATTCATTTGTCGGTACACGTTCATACATGTCGGTATGTTATCTTCAATTCTTTAATTCTATTCATGATTGATAAATGATCAATTATTTATTTAGCCCGAACGTTTACAAGGAATACATTATTCCGTGCAATCAGATATATGGAGTCTTGGTTTATCATTAGTTGAAATGGCATTAGGCCGTTATCCAATACCACCACCAAATGAAAAAGTATTGCGTATGATATTTGGTGATCATTATGATCCGAAAATGGATCATCCATCATCATCAACAACAACGATGACATCATCATCACCTTTAATCATTCCAGAATCATCATCATCATCGTCACAACATCAACAACAACAGAATTTTGGCTCAAATCATAGTAACAGCAGTGGAAGTGGCGGTGGTAGTGACTGTTTAGCCGTACAACCATTATCAATATTTGCTCAATTGGATTATATTGTCACGGATCCACCACCAACATTACCATTGAGCATATTTAGTCGTGAATTTAAAGATTTTGTTGATTCTTGTTTAAAAAAGAATCCAAGTGAACGACCTGATCTTAATGGTTTAATGGTAAGTTTGTTTGTGCTTGTGTGTTTTATCAAACGGAAATTGTAAATGTTTGTATTTAAATTTTTTTTTTGAATTAGAATCATCCATATATAAAACGTTCGGAACAAGAAAAAGTGGATATTGCACCTTGGATATGTAAGGTGATGAATCTGAAACCACCACCACAAGATACAGTAACGAATACATCATCGATATCATCATCAAAACATCATGGAAATTTATCATCACCATCGGCCATGATGACGACTACGACAATGAATTTATGCAGCTCTGATAATAATAATAATAATAGCGATGAAAGCAATAGCCGTCAAATTAGACGACAATCACAAACAACAACAACAAGCAGCTAGCTAATTATCAACAAAAATATAAAAAAAAACAATTGCACACACCCACCACCATCAACAACAACTAACATAAAATCCACAAATCATCATCATCATCATCTTTAAAATTGAAAAAGTAAACAAAAAACAATGTGATTCTCTCATCATCTCCCCCCACATTTCAGAAGATTTTAAATCATCAACATCACCTACATCTTGGTTCTGCATGTGTGTTTGCGTTTTGATTAATCGTCACGAAAAAATATCAATCAAAAAAAAAATCACGAAAGACAACAAAAAAAACAAAACTATTCATCATCTCACATTTTCATTTTCATCATTCTCATTGATTTATATTTGTGCGTGTGTTGTTTATGTTTTGTATTCGTTTTTTTTTCTTTGTTTCTTTTATTATTTCTTTCAAATATATTCATCAATTCAATAATTAATTGTGTAATTTGTTTGTGTGCGTTCGTGTTTGTATTTTGAACATTTTATTTTCTTTTTCTCTTCTTTTTTTTGTATATCCACTTCATTCAATTCAATTCAATTAAACTTGTCGTTCTTTTCCGAAATTGTGTAACATCATTGTACAACGAAAACCTTTGCTTTATTGAACGAAAAAAAAGTTTTTGTTTTAATTTAAATTGCAAAAGAAAAAAAAACAAAAATACTGATGATGATAAATTTTTTTTAATGAACGAAAAAAAGTAATTGGAGATCAAAAAAAGAAAGATCACTATACAAAAAAAAGTTCAAGGAATTCGAATCTGTCTTTCGCCGGTACATAAATACATTATAAAAAATTTATAAAGTAAATATGTACCTAATATACTTTTTTGTCGTTGATTTAATTGTAATTGTTGCCGATAACTGCCGGCAATTTGATTGGTAAGATTAAATAAACCAATTGTTTCGATGATCAATGCTTCACGTGCATGTGCTTCATCCGATTTAATACCTTGACAATCATTAAGTGAAATCGGACCCAAGCCACGATCCCATATTGTCCAGATTCGTTGGATTTTTGGTTTTATATCCAATTTTGTAGGTTGTTTACGTTCACGATGAGCATCGATAAAATGTTGATATGGACGATCATTTTTACCTTTACCAACATAAAATATTGCTGATATAAATCGATAAAACAAGCGATAATCATTGATCATTGTACAAAATTGTTCCATTGGATTATCATTCGATTGAGTTTGATCATCAAGTAATAAATTTACTTGTGCTGGTAAATTTTTCGTAATAGAAGGATCTAATAATAAATAAACAAAATATGTTTGATCCGATTTAATTGTGAATTTTTTCTTTCCATTTCGAAGTGTCGAAAATTCTGGACTATCATCATTATTCATCGTCGATATCGAAAATTGTTCTATCAATTGCATTTCGTAACGACGTGCTTCAATGAATGGAAATTTTCGAGAACGAATCAAGTCAAATTCGATATGATAATTAGCCATTTTGGCCTGAATTTCACCGTCTTGTTCCGTTTGTTTTTGTCGTTGAGGCTGTTTTTGCTGATTCTGTTGTGCTTGTTGTTCATTTTCTTTACGTAATGTATGAAATTTTCGTTGATAACAATGACGTGTATGAGAATTTAATGGACCTACAATTTCGAATCCAAAACGATTTAATTCCTGACGTAATTGTGTATCGTTCATTTTCATAATGAATTCATCAATATTGGATCCAGTGGATTCTGTCGATGCAGATGATTCATTCGATATGTCTAACTTCAAAGGACTAGAAACAGATTCGAATCGTTGTTCAACAAGTTCAACATCACTTTCTTTCACTACCGTTATGGTTTCGTAATTATTATTATTGGCACTATTGGATTTTTGACTTTTATTATCATTGATGATCATCAGTGATGATTCTTCACGATGATTTTCATCTTGATTTAGATTATTTTCACTAATATTTGAATCACTATTATTGGTCATAATTTGTTGTGATGAATGATTACGATGATGATAGAATGCTTGATTCAATAGATTTTGAAAACTACGAAATGATAATGATGTTTCAGAATTTGCTTCCGATGTAAATGTTGCATTAGAATTAAAGCGATCAATGATCGATGAATGATTCGGTGTGATTGATAAATTTGTCGAACTTTGTCTACCAATGGATGGAGATCTTTGATAACCACTAATACTTGATATAGCCAATGTTGATGATGATGAATGAGGAGCTAAAGAACAATTAACATCATCATCATAATCATCCTCATCATCGCGTGCAACAGGTCTTGGTACAGCATAATAATAACCATTATCACCATCATTATAATGATGATGATTATCTAGATTTGGATGCGAAAATTCTAATCGTGATTCAATCGATTCATAAATGGAACGTTTAACCAATCGAAACAATTGATCATTTCCAATATTACGGGCATAATCCTGAACATTTTGTCCATTACAATCACAAATTAATAGATCTGCACCATAAAATATTAATGCTTCAAGCATTGGTAGATTTTGCCATTGGATAGCAATATGTGCGGCGGTCATATTGTATTGTCCATCAATCGATGCACGATAATCAACATCGAATTGATCATATTGGTGAATTATATCGATAAATTTATGAAATACATCCGATCGATAATTATCATTATCGATAGCCATTGGATGGTATTCACGTGATGCTATTATATGCAATATATTCATCTGTGTATCTGATTCATCATCCACAATAATGTATTGATTGATATCATTGCCCAATGGTTCAATGATCGATTTAAATTGTGCTCTTTTACAAATTAAACAAACAAAAAATGGAATCATTTTAAAAGTTAAAAGAAGGGGTGCAAAAAAATCTTTACTCACAAGTTAGCTGTCGAAATGGCCTGATTGATCGATTGAACAATCTCCATTATTTGCATTGATTGATCAATATCTGATGACATGATTGATTTATCGATAAATTGGCGGGCTCAAAAATCTTTTCGACACTGCATCATATGAGTAAATTCGAATTCAAATGCCTGCGACAAACAACGGTCCATTCATTTTGACACGTCCTTTATGAATACATTATTCATTGATGTTGATGATGATGATGATTGATTTTTGTTTCTTTCTTTCTGATGAGATAATTCATCGCATGCTTCATTGAATTGACATCAACGAATTTTCTTTTTTTTTTTGTAAAAGAATTTGATTTTTTTTGAAATTCCTCCATCGAATACGGATCTATTACGTTTTGTTAAAGATCGATTGACACCATCGTCATCGTCATCAAACATGTCGACGGATAAATTATTGGCCATAATACGGTCACATTCGTTACAAGGTTTTTTTTATTATTTTCTATAATTTATAAATTTGAATTATTAGAATTTCAACCGTTTTTCTTTCTACATTCTATACAGGTCAATATACACAGATGGCAGATTATATATTTGGTGATATTGTATTTAAAAATTCATTGATTGTCGATGAATTGATACGAAATCTAGATATCCAAGAAAATACTGTTGCTATTCTTTATTTGTAAGTTTTTTTTCTGAACAAAATTTTTTGAATTTATTTCATTCAATTTTTTTTTGTTTCTTTGGATTTAAGGCTTTGTCGACAACAAACAAATCAACAGAATAATCTGAATGGCAGTGGTGGTGGTGTCAATGCAAGTTCATCATCATCAACGACAACGGCAAGTTCATCCAATAAAAATAACAACAATAATACGGCTAATCCAACGAAATCATCGTCATCATCAAGACAATCGATATCACAAATTATTGAATTCATAAATGATTGTAATGAAAATCAGATTAAACAAGCACCGAATCATTGTAAGTTTGATTTTTTTTTTCATTGATAGATGGATTTTTTTTTAATTTTTTCACTTTTTTTCTCAAATAGTTGCATCATTATGTCATTCATTGACTGAATACCTGATGGAAATTGATCAACCATTAAAAGGTTTAGAGCCATTATCAAGATCTATACAAAAAGTACAACAATCACCGACACAATTAACATCGATACATACAGATCTATGTAAATTGGCATTGATTGGAAAATGTTTGAAACCAGCACTGACATTTCTTGATATCGATATCACCGATATAAGTCGTGAAAATGATTGTTATGATGTAAAATATTTTCTTTCCTATTATTATTATGGTGGTATTATATATTCAATCATACAGAATTATGAACGTGCTTTTCTGTTCTTTCAAACGGTATTATCAGTTACCGGTGCTGCGATTTCCCAAATTTCAATCGAAGCATATAAGAAATATATTCTTGTTTCATTATTACAAAATGGACGTGTTATACCTTTGATGGCAAAACAAGTGAATAATTATCTTAATCGTTCAGTAAAACCATTTTGTGGCCCTTATAATATGCTTATAACTGAATATACAAATGGATCCATTGAATCATTGAACGATTTATTAGATACTTATCGTAAAGATTTTCAAGATGATCAAAATATTGGCCTCGTCAAACAAGTGATTAGTTCATTGGTCAAAGTGAAGATGCAAAAATTGACCAAAACATTTATGACACTATCGTTGAAAGATATGGCCCAACGTGTTCATCTACCGAATGTTGAAGAAGCTGAAAAGAAAATTCTTCATATGGTATGTGTTGTTGATTGATTGATTATTTTTTAAAATTCTAAAATTTTTTTTTGTCATCCATTCCTTCATTCAAGATTGAAAATGGTGAAATATTTGCACAGATCAATCAAAAAGATGGTATGGTAGAATTTCATGATAATCCAGAAAAATATGATTCATTACAAATGTATAAAATGATTGAAGAACAGATTAACAAATGTATGTGTTTGAATGAAAAATTGAAAACATTAGATCAGGATATAGCTATCAATCCAAAATATATACAAAAAATGCGTAATAATGATGGTGATTTGGTTTGATGAAATAATAATGTTGTTGCTGTTTTATGGATGCACATTCGTTCGAAACAAAAAGATTTAATTAATCAAATGATGATGATGATGATGAACTTTTTTTTTCTAAATAAAATTTTGAAAATTGAATAAATAAATCCAAAAACGTCCTATTTGAATGGTTTCATTTTTTTTGATACGTACAGCTGTTTTTATTTTTTTGTTCTTTTGTTGTTATTATTGTTGTTGTTGTTAGTAATATTTCGTTGTCGTCGTCGTCGTTGTTGTTGTTTACGATGATGCTATAAACAATTTTTTTTCTTCATATCACATCATATAATAATCCATCGTCAAATATTAAAAAAAAGCAAAAATGTTCATCATCATCATCATCAACATCAAATTGATGATGTAGTGGTGATAACAGTTTTTGTTTAAGTTTAGTTGAACAATCTCTCTCTCTTTTTGGATGCAACAATCACTTTTTCGAAAGTGATTCCAGTTCACATATTTGAAAAAAAGTGAACTGAAATTATTCGAGTGAAAAAAAACCAATCGGACAAGGATAACCACTTTTTCATCATCATCATCGTTGTTGTTGTTGTTGTTGTTGTTAGTGTTTTTTGTATTCGAATTCCATCGCTGTGAAAAAATAAAAGAGTGGCGCAAAAGACAATTGTTTGCAAAATAATTAAAAAAAGGGGTAAGTGTTTTTATTATTATTATTATTATCAAACGTCTCGTGAAATAATGTCAAAATTAGAATATTTTTTCGCCTACATTCGACATTCCTATTAAAGAATTGTCATCAGAAAAAGAAAAAAAACTATGACGACGACGACTGACAGAAATAACAATTGTTTGATTTTGAAAGTCTTTTTTTTAAAAAAGGTTTTCAATGTTTGATTTAGATTTTTTTATTTTATCCACTGCCATCATTTTATCAATCAATGAGTCGGTTCTCTGTATAACATCCATCGTTATCATTGATTGATTGATAATTAGGTCATTGATATGATTTTTTTTGGTTGATATTTGTTTAACATCATTTTTTTCTGGGTATATAATGGAAACCTTGTTAAATTTTTTTTTGTGAATAATAAAAAAAATGGTTGCCAAATTTTTTTTCTTGTTCGTTTTACATTAAAAATTATTTCTGATCAATAAGGAAAATCGTTCAATCAATTGATACTGTCATCACCATCATCGTCATCATTATCAAACGTCGACGTTGAACATACATCGTCACTTCTGTCAAAAAAAAAACTGACTTCGATGTTCATCTCACCATCATCAAAATGATTTGTCATTGTTGATTATTATTTCATATTGTTATCGTGACAACAACAACAACAACAAAAATCACAAGACACAAAAAAAATTAACTGAATAAATTCAAACTACAACAAAAAAAAACAATCGATCTATCGATTATTTTTTCGAATGAAATTTTTTTTTATTTCTATGATTTTTTTTCTTTTAATTTTGTTTTTAATTTTAATTTCTTATTACTCTCTTCGTAGCAAATTTCTCGCATTTCATCATTGCATCACCGGAATTTTTTTTTTAAATTGATTGCCGGTGATATTGGCCGAAATTTTCCATAAACATTCCATTCATTCATTCATTCATTCATCATCGTTTGCTTCAGAACAAAAAAAAAAAAAAATAAACAAACCAAATATGATTGACGATACGTAAGTTTGATAATGATGTTTTGAATTTGAATTTTTTTTTAAATTTCAAAATTATTTTTAAAGAACATTTTTTGAATTTGGCCAAGAAATGATTGTCATTAGAGAAATATTTGATGGTGCCCATGAATTATTCGAAAATGAACTTGAACGTGCATTCGAATTTGGCTGTCCAACCATTGTGATTGAACCATGTCGTTTGGGTGACGAAACAGCACGTTGGATATGGTTTGGTGAATATCTAACAAGATATTCTATTGTTACCGGTGTTGGTTCAATTGTAACCGGATTATTATGGCCAGATAGAATTTTCGTTCAATCTGCATTGCTTAGCACTGCTTTATTGGCGCATGGTATACATCTGGTTTCATGGCAACAGGATATATGTTCCAATTATCGTGTAGAATCTGATCCTGAACAATATTTACAGTTAATGGCAACACAACAACAACAAACAAAATATTCAGAAATCGATACGGTATCATTGGTCACATCTACTCAGGAATTTATACCCGGTATCGGTTCTGATAGTGGATCATCGGATGATAAACAACAGCAACAACAACAACAATCATCATCATCATCACCACCAGATCCATCATCGGCTAAACGACAACAACAGAATCGTTATCGTCCAACAAATCCATATGAAATGATTCTATCAACATCGGCACGAAGACAACGACCACCGGTTGTATTATGTCGTCGATCGAACGATGATTTACGACGTTCGAATTGGATCAATGCAGCCGTATCATTATTGGCCATTGCTTTTTCATTCATTCGTCTTGTTCGATCATCATTTTTCCATCATCATCATCATACAGCCAACAACAAAACGATGATAACAACAAAATCAACATTGAATCAAAATTTCCAATCATCGTGGTCATCATTTTTGAAAACTTTGATCTAGAAAAAAAAATTCTATAAATATCGATATGTCAAGTTTGTGGACAAACAAAATTACGAAACAACAACAAATGTTGAGTAAATAAGTAAAACAAACAAGTGAAAACTTTATTCATTTCACACAAAAAACAAACATACTTTATTCACCTATATATTACAATAATTCATTCATGGACCATTCATTCATGGATGAATTCAGCGAAAATTTTTATTTTTACAAACCAACAAAAAAAACGAACGAAAAAATCAATATTTTATTCATCATTGCAGTTAAAAGTACAAACTTAAAAAACATATATATTATACACACACGGAGAGCATTTTTGGGCAGAGCAAAAACATTTTTGTATAATTTCATTTCAAACAGCTGTCTGTATAAAACAACAACAACAAAAAAAATTATTCAATTACAGATCATCTTATGATTATGATTATTTTATTTGGAGAAAGAATAAATGATTATTTTTACCATTTTTATTCATTTTCTATTGTTGATATCCATCCTGATGGATAATTTATTCATTTTGATTTCAAATTTTAGCTGAATTTTATCTGCTGATTCATTATTATTCCATTGTTCAATACCATTAGGAATGGTGGTCAAAAATGTAACCAATTGTTGTTGATCACGTATCCATTTGATTTCGGTATTTGGTGTTAATGATTCGGTCATGTTGTTTTCAAAACCACCCGTTATGATTGTATTATCATCGATATGTTGATCAATCCAACAAACAATTGCCACAGTATTTGGATCAATTTTTCTGGATTTTAGTTGTTCAACATTGAATTCAACAATTTTTTCGATTTTCTCATTGGTGGTCATTAAGGAATTAAGTTCTTCCATTGATTTTTTGCCATTCGTACAATCCATTGAAATATCAAGAATATCAAAAGTTTCATTGGCTAATGGCCAACAACGATATTCCCAAAGTGAACGACGATCAAATTGCCAATCAACATTACGTCGTGCATTCATAATCAATAAATCATATTCGAATAGATTGAATTCGGTTTGATCATTGATTCGAACATTCGAAACTGGTGCCCAACATTTCCATAAATGTTCAAATCGAACGATTAAACCACGTAAAACAATTCGATGAGGCAGACAAAAATGAATCCGGTTATGATGATTTCGAATAAATTGTTGTTGTCGATAAAGATGACGAAAAATTTCCAATGATGACAGCATTGCTGATTGATTACGAAAATGTAAATCACTTATTATTGCATAAGATGGTGTTTGACATGTTAATAGATTCTCTTGTTGTTGTTGTTGTTGTTGTTGATGTTTATGAAAACTATTATGTGAACAAAGAATAATTTTCTGATCATTTTGATTGCGAAATGTATGAAAAAATCGATATGATTTTCGATCATTACAAATGATAAAAACATGTTCAACATTTGGATGGCGACTACATACAAATGGAAGTATACTTTCATCACCAAAATAGATTAGATTCAACATTTGATTGTTGGTAGTTGGTAATAGTTCATTTAATCGGCACCAATATTGTTGATAACGTTGACAGTTATTGATCCATTGTAATCGTGTTCGTGATAAATGTGAATGTAAACCACAAGTACAATACCATGATTCAGATTCGTTTATATCGTTCGATTCGTATGATTCATTTTGTTTGGGTATATCAAACCAAAATGATACTTGATCATGATGACAATCGATTATTAATTTTTGTTTGTGATTAATATGATCATGATTGAATCCGTCAACTTGTCTTTCACGATCGAATGCAAATGCCGGTAAATAATATACGGTTTGTATCCAATGTTCACGCCATGCTACCTGTTGCTCATCATTGAATCCACGTGTCCAAAATGGACCACAAGATAAACAGATTTCACCATCATCATCGAGATCAATATCCCACCAGGCAAATATCATCATTGGTTGATTGAATGAACGTTTCAATTCGAATTGAATACGTTTATGATCACGGTGTTTTAATGATTCTAATCGATTGAATTCAAATTCAAAAATAACCAAAGGATCGGAAAGAATTTCGAAATCTATATCCGGACGAAGTCTATTCAATTGAATATCATGTAATAGATGTGACCCAAAACAATTTCGAACCTGTGGTGGTGATTGTATCGCTTCAATATTGTCAACAATTGGATAAGATTTTTGAAATTGATGACAATGAAATAAACGTTCAGATTGAACAAGTTGAATCCAGATTCTTGCACGTGTCGGCACATATAGACAATGATCTGGATCGACAAGTTTTCGTTGAATAATATCACGATATATTGATAGACAACTTTCACCAATCAATTCAGTATCCAAAAGTTCTGCAACCAATAGATTTGGTTGAAAATCGCCAGGTAATTTCAGCTGTTCAGAACGTTTATTTATCACATCAATCTTGGATGACATAGAATTATCGTTGATAATTTTCCTCGAACATTTAGCTATTGGTTCAAAACATTCACATGCGATAACATGATCAGCATTGGCATTTGTAGCCATCATACTAAGCAATCCAGTACCGGATCCAATATCCAAAACATTAACCGATTTTTCAGGATTTTTTGATCGAAGTTTTTTGATTGATCGACAAATTGCTTGATAATAAAGATCATTCCGTTCATGATCATGTACCATATCATCAAATGATGAACGAGCAATATTCTGATAATAATCGAATAATGGATTATCATCATTATCATCTTCATTGTTGTATTGACAATCAAAAAAATCATAATCACTATCAATTTTATCCATGATTTGTATTCCAAAACAAAACAAAAAGATTGACATAAAATTCGAATGAAAATCACGTGTACATTTGAAGACATTGTTCATAAATTTCGTAACCAAATTTATCATGTGGATGATTTATTGAAAGCAAAACTTTTATTTGAAAAAAATCCATAAAAAATAAAACATGTTATTACTTTTACGTTCATCAAACTCGTTCATCTCGTTGAATCTAAAATGGCCCATGACAGCATCGATTTTAATCAAAAAACGAACTTTTGCAACGGCAGAAAAATCAATAAAATCACCAAAACAAAACAAAACAGCTGATGCAATGAAAAATCGTGAACATATAAATATAGGAACAATTGGACATGTTGATCATGGAAAAACAACATTGACATCGGCATTGACCAAACTATCAGCTATGAACGGTTATTCAAAATTTCGTGATTTTGATTCAATCGATAAAGCTCCAGAAGAACAGCTTCGTGGTGTTACCATCAATGCAAGTCATGTGGAATATTTTACACGCGATCGTCATTATGCACATACCGATTGTCCTGGTCATCAAGATTATGTTAAAAATATGATATGTGGTACATCACAAATGGATGGTGCAATTCTAGTGGTCGCTGCATCCGAAGGTCCAATGCCACAAACACGTGAACATCTAATGCTTAGTAAACAGATTGGTGTTGAAAAAATTGTTGTATATGCAAATAAATGTGATCTTATCGATAATGAAATACGAGAACTGGTCGAAATCGAAGTACGTGATCTATTGAATGAAATTGGTTTTGATGGTGATCAAAGTCCATTTATATTTGGTTCAGCATTAAAAGCATTGAGTGAACAAGAATCAAGTGAATTAGGTGGTCGATCAATTCAAACGTTATTGGATACATTAGATACTTATATTGAAGCACCGAAACGTGATATTGATTCACCATTTTCAATGTCAATTGAATCATCAATGTCTATTCAAGGTCGTGGAACGGTTGTTATCGGCACTGTATTAACTGGTTCATTACAAAAAGGTGATCAAGCTGAAATTCTTGGTTGGAGTAAACAATATAAAACTGTTGTTAGTGATATTCATATGTTTGGTCGGCCATATCCTCAATGCCAAGCTGGTGATCATGTTGGCCTATTATGTCGTGGTATAAAACAATCACAATTAGAACGTGGTATGCTTATTGCAAAACCATATACGGTAACATTGGAAAATCGTTTTGTTGCTGATATATATCTACGATCACATGAAGAAGGTGGACGCTCAAAACCGATAACAAATAAATTTATACAACAAATATTCTCACAAACATGGTCTGGTGGTGCCCGATTAGATATACCTGAAGAATATGGTGGTATATTAATGCCCGGTGATCATGGCCGATGTCATGTAACATTACAATATGGAATGCCATTGAAATTGGGACAAAAATTTACGATACGTGAACATACGAATACCATAGCATCGGGTATAATAGTGGACATATTACCAAGATTATCACATGATTTAGTTAAAAATCTGGGAACATTAATATTACCATCATATGATAATGATAATAAATCGTCCAACAAAAAATTAAAATAAACTAGAGTAATTAAATTTTGAAATTTTTTTTAGTAAAAGCTGAAATTATTTATTTAAACTTCAATCAATATGTTTATAGACAGAGTATGAATATGAATTGTTGAATAATATTTTAAAAAGTTGATTCGTCTTCAGACATGAAATTTTTATAAAATGAAGATGTCGGTGGTAGTGGTAGTTGTGACGATGACGATGGTACTAGTTTGTTGTTAGTTGTTGTCCATACAATTGAACTAGTACGATTCCGATATTTGGGAATTACTTGTAATCCAAATTTTTCAATATCGACAACAATTTTTCGTTTTGAACAATTTGAATAGATACGATAGGCGAGATTTGAATTTTTTTCATTTTGACAATAAAGTTTTGCTAAACGATTTACAAAAAGTCTTCCGGTTACCCAAGGTGGTAAACGTTTATTTTTTCTTTGTTGTATTTCTTTTAGTTGTTCTTCTTCATCATCTGAATCAAAATAACGGGATATATCATAAGTTGATATCATTGATTCTTCCAATTTTGGTGGTGGTGTCATTTTATATTGTGTAATTAATGGTGATTGATTCAATGTTGTTGTAGTTGTTGCCAATTTTAAAGGTGTCATTTTTTTTCTTGTTCTTTTATGTTTAAAATTGTTTTATTCAACATTGGTGATGGCGGTATCGGATGTGATGATAATGGTTTATCAATCGTCATTGTTGAATTAATTAAAGTTTGGGTCACATTCACTTTTTTTTCATCTCTATCAGGCTTGATTGGCGATATTTCAATGGTTTTGTCATTTTTTTCGACATTATTGATTGCATTGTTATCATGTTTTATCAACGTTTTTTCAATATTTTTCATTTGAATCATATTTTTATCCCCAATTAATTTTTTATTGCTGCTATTTTTATTTAACACTTTAGTTGGTGTAGATTTTGGTGAAGCCGTTTTTTTCGTCGATAAATTATTAACTGGTGTAACAAATTTAAATACATTATTACCATTAATATTTTTCTTGTCTTTATTAGCAGATGAAACAGCACCTGTTATTATCATAAATGCTTTAGTTTGTTTTGATGGTGTTGTATTTGTAGCCACCAATTTTGGTTGTTGTTTTTGGTGATTTTGTTTCTGTTGATTAGCCAATAACCTATTATGAGAATCGATCGATCGTTGACGTATCTTTTGTTGTCGTTGTTCCATCATCATTTTTCGATTCTGTGCTGCTTTTTCCAATTTTTGAGCAGATTTCAAACGAATTTCTTCATCACGTTGTTTCGATAACGTTGGAGTAGCCATTACCACACACGCTTCAGGAAATTGTCCGCCACCTTTTCGTAGATTAATATTTTTTGCACTTGGTGTTCCTAGTGCAGCAGCAGAAGCAACAATAGGCTTCTTATTGGATTCTTTCTGTTGTTGAACATTTTTGTTTCTAGGTTTTCGAGTTTTCGGTGTTGTAAGAATAGATGCATTTGCTGCCATTGTTTTCTTTATTGTCGAATCATTATTATTATTCTTTATTTCTGTAACATTTTTGCTTTGTTGTAATTCTTGTTCTCGTTTATTTTGGGCACGTGTACGTGCACGGGTACGTAAACACATTCGAGAATCATTAGTATCATCATTATTTTTGTTGTCTGAATCTTCAATAGAACTTTTTTTTGCTATTAATGATGTTTGTATTTTATTAGGATTATCATTTTCTTTATCCAATAATTTTGCCAGAGTTTTATCTGTAGATTTTTGTTTTTTAACTTTCTTGTTTGTTATTTTATTCGAATCCTTTATTTTCGATACATTCGTACTTGATGGTGTATTTTGTTGGTATTTACGTTTATGGCTACCAACAGATTTTATCGGTGTATCAATAACTGTTGTTGTAATATTTGGATTAATTTTTGAATCACTAAACGAAAGACAAAGAGATTTGATAATTTCACATGATAATGAAAAAAAAACTTCACTTACATTGATGATGATTCCAATTGACGTATCATTGATTTTAAATCAGTTAAAATCTGACAATTCAATTCATTTATTTCATCATTATAATTAATGAACACCTTATTAATTGAATGATTACTAAAACGAATCAATTCTTGAAATGGTAATAATCGGTGAAATGTATTGGACATAAGATGGAATCTATCGACAATGTTACCGTGGTAACTATCATTCAAATACACAGAATCATAAGCATCATTATTAGTGTCATTAACATTATTGGCAGTTTTTGATTTATTTTTTTTAGCCATCATAAATTTTTTAATATATTTGATTTGATTAATTTGATGATGTGATAATTAATGATGAATAGAAACTGAATTATAGAAATCAATTATTTAAAAATAAAATTTGATCGTTGTGTTTTGGTGTTAGCAAAAAAAAAATCAAACAAACAGCAAAAATGCTTAAGTAACTTTTTCACAGAAAGCATGCTTGCATTAAAGCCGAACAAGTTCGAATGTTTTTTCAACCGTTTTTTTTTCTTCGTTTCTCCTCCCACTTTTTCAATTTCAATATTTGAATTTTTGATCATGTTCATATACGACGTACAACGTATTTTTCGATACAATCGATATTTATTGAAACAAGAACGGATATTATTAATATTTTTTGATTCATTTTATTATTTGATTTGATATTAAATATTTATGAAATTTAATTTCGTTTAATATCGATTAAAAATGTACGTATCTGCATCGGTTCAAGATGAATATCGAAATTTTCACCTTCAATTATTGGATCCGTTATGATCGATGATTGTTGCTCATTTAATGGCCTAATATAACGATATTGTAAACGATTTTTCAACGCTGATATCGGTTGATTTGCACCAAGCGTTAATTCTTCAACGGCAGTTATTTCAAATGATTGAAATAAATGGCGTAACGATACAGTGGCTGGTTTACTCAATGATGGATCTTCAAAACGTTGATAAAAATGTTCAAGACGTAATAGATAACGTTTTGAATGCCATTGTTCCAGGGTAAGAAGATGAACATTTCCAGGCAGATCTTTCGTTAATCCCTTATATATTGGCTGATTTTTCTCCATCGATGATGTAAAACTAATAATTGGCTCCATAAACATTTCCTGTGCAAGTGGACGATGTTTTTCGGCAGCTTTTTCCAATGTATCTAATAGTAATAAATGTCTGCCACGTATAACTAAGCCATGACCATCAACACCTGGTTCATTTAATGGTTCATCGACACCAAAATAATCATCATGTAATAAACGACGATGTACCATTAGATCAACGCTGCCATTAATTTGTTCAGGTGATAATGAACCACCTTGTGATCGATCAGTCATAATTGTCATCTGCAATGATTTTCTATCATCACGAATAGCAATACGTGAATTAACCGGATAATAATTACCCGATACTGGTTCTTCGATTTCATATTTCCATGATGGACGATAATTCCAACGTCTTCGTAACATTTGTCGACCATTTGAATCGGTAAAGAATGTTTCATCATTTGCAAGATTCGTATTATATCGTGTAATGATTTCTTTACCAATTAGATCATCCACTGGAATTGGTCCAACAACAAAATCAAATTCCACATAATCACCTTGTTTATCCAATCGTATGATTTGACCAACAAATGAATCAAATTGTTGATGTACTTCTTGAACGATACCGAATTTTTGATCTACATACAATGTTGCTTCCATTTTTTCTGTGACAGGAAAAGTTTTCTGTTCACTTGGACGGAAAATATAGGCACCTGAATGACGACCAATATCAGCACCATGAAACAAACGGAATTCATTCGATATCGATATCGATTGATTATTTCGAATCATTGTTGCGATTTTTCCATTCGAATCAAATTCAATAATCAAACCATCTTTAAGTTGAAATCGTTGTCCTTTATGACCAACAAATTTTTCTCCTTGGATTTCAACAGTTGAATCCTGTTGTTTTTCTTTAGTGGCAATCATATGAAATCTACGTATACCAAGTGATTCAATAATAGGTACACGGAATACTAATTCTTTTGTGGCCACACTTTTACGTCCAGGAATTTTACGAACAAATTCTGGTATTGATATCAAAACAGCAGGTATTGAATGATCATTTTGGTCACGAACTTGATAATAATAACCATCCTTTACAGGTACACGTATTGTTCGATTCACTAAACGATGACCAAGTGGATTATAAAGATGTATCGTACGTGATTCACCCATTTCTGTTGAAGGACATGAACTTATATTTAAATATGGACAAAATTCATGCTGTTCTTTTGTTTGTGTTGGAAATAACTTTCGATATGATTCACTAATTACATGACGACATTGTTGCATTGCTGAATCTAACATTTTTGCATAATTAAATGCAACATGTTGTTTTTCCGTTCCGGTTACAGCATCATGATGTTGCATGACACCCATTGCTTCACGTAATCTTGTTATATTCATTTCAAAACGTCCATCATTTCCGGCCAAAATATCCAATTGTTTACATGCTTGTAATAGATTATTGCCCATACGTTCCATACGTTTTAAAGCCGGTCTACTGGTGAAATATCCAGTCCAATATGCATGTTCATCTGATGCATAGGGAAAAAAATCATCTGTTTTCGTGGTCCAAGTACGATTCGTTTCATATAATGCACGTGCATAGCATGATGGTGTTGAATAGAATGCCCGAACACCTTTTCCAGCATTATTTACAGCTTTGATCAATTTATCCAGATTTTTAAACCATGTATGTGCATCACCATATTGAAAATCCGTACCCATTGGAAACATAAAATGATTTGTTGCATAATACTGTGCAAAATATTTTGCTTTTTCCACAAAACGTCGTATTTTATCCGGAACATTATATTCTTCTGACTCAGGATTGTCAACAACAGCATCTTCGGGGCCATTTGTTATATCCCAATTGAATTCAATAGGTCCATAACCACTAAACATCATACCAGTGAATATATCACCAGCAGTACCAAGATCATCTGATCCTTGCCATACATGTTCCAATTTACGATTTGTCATACGATTTTCACGATCTTGATAATCTTGACGTGCAAAAAATAATGCATCATAACCCATCTGTGCATAAAGATTAGCCATTTCCCGGGAATGACCAAATGGATCAATTTGCCATGTTACTTTTGGATGACCACATTTACCGAATGTATCATTCAATTGTCTTAGACCCCATGTAGATTGATCAATAAGTGAATTATAATGTGTTGCTGCTTCATCTGGCATTGACCAGCCACCATTAATAAATTCCAATTGTCCAGTACGTACTAATTCTCGTACGATCATACGTTGATCTTCATCTTGTTCTTGCCACCATTTCCAAAAGAATGCAATCTCAACATAAATAAAACGTCGTTGTTTATTACGTATTAATTCTTCAATTACTGTATCCAAAATATATTGCACTCCGGCACGTTGAATATCATTTTTTAGGCCATAATAATATTGTTCCACCGTTTTTAACCAACCAACATCATCATGTGTATGGGCCACCAAATGTACATTAATATCATTAGGATCCCATTTTGGACATTGTGAATAATCACAACGTTCTGGCAGATTTTCCACTTTAATAACAACCGATTCAGATTGTTGAATTGTTGTGAATATGGTCACAGACAATAGAGCCACCAACAATAATGATAGATTATGATAATCCATTATGTGTTGTTGTTGTTGTTGTAGTTGTTGAATACTAATGGATAGTTACCAAATCCAATTGATTTGTACCAATTTTTATAAAAAAAATTTTTCCCGAAAAAAAAGAACATTAGATAACAATCAATCAATCAATTTTTTTTAACAATTTAGAACAAACACTTGCCATCATCACCATCATTGAATCGTAGCCAAAAAAAAAAAAAAATGATAATTGATAATAATCAAATCCAGGTAAATTTAATGATTAGAAATTATACTGAAAAAAAATGTCGATTACCTCAATTCTTCTTTTATTTGAACGAAAATTTTTAATCATCATGAATGTTATCGGGAAACATATAAATTTTTGAACAAACAAAATATGATTATGACGATAAAAACTCAAATGATGATGATGATGATGATGATAGAAGAACACAAAAAAAAAGACAAATAGAAGAAGACGATCATAAGATGATCATGAGAATGGCGTTTTTTCAAATAGTTTTTTTTTGTTTTAAATTAAACAATTTCCATTGATTTTATTTATTTTAATTGCACTGGAAATATAAATTATTGATAAATAATCATTTGGATGATTGTGTGCTGAAAGAAAGAAATTGAAATTGAAATTAAAATCATCAATCAATTGAATCATTGAAATTGCCAATTTGGATTATTAAACAAAAATATAAACTATGAATAATGAAATTGATTCGAATTTTGAAATTTTTCTCAGCAAGTAAAATCTGATGGAAAAAAATGAAATGAAAAATTTCTCGGAAATTGAATCAAAAATGTGAATTTCAAATGGATGAATTAGATGTGAACCGATAATAGATGAAAAAAATTTATGATTGTTTCGGTTTTTCCGTTTGTAAATTATTCATCTGTAATCGAAGATTTGATAATTGGCTGGAAATAATGTTGAGAACATTTTCACGAAAATGGTGGCCAGATTTTTCAATGTTTGTGTACCATTTTTCCACTGTATATTGAACGATACGTCGACGAAGTTTATCGGAAAAACGTACCATACGTTGAAATAATCGTCTCACTGGTTGTTGACCATTCTGTTGTTGTTGTGGTTCACTACTAGTAGTAGTTTCTGGTTCTGGTTTCAATGGTGGCAACAGACGATCCAAAGAACTTTCAGCTGCTGTCAATGATTTATCCACCGATTTGATAACAGTTTCCGATACATTCATCACGGAATTGACATTTTCCAAAGCTTGTTTTCGTAATGCATAAGCACGTTGAAGTGTTTGTTCCAAACGTTGTTCAAACATAGCACGTGCTTGTTTTGAATTTGTTTGTACAAATTCCATTGTTGCATCCACACGTTTCTGTACCATACCGACAACTTCATTATTTGAAATCATTGTTACACCGGATTGAATGGTATCGAAACTTTGACAAGCCAAATTATCGACCATATGAACTGTTTTGTATTGTGAATAAGATGAAGAAATTAATTAATGCAAAAAAAAATCAAATCATTCAAACTTACTTGGCTGTTCCAATTTACTGATCACTGGCATAGCCAATTGATTGGCCATCGTTTCAGCCTGGGTCAATGTAGCTCCAACCATTGAATTACTGGATTTGATACGTTGATAACTTGTTTCAGCCATATCTAATGCTTGATGAACAAGTTGTATCTGACGTAATCGATCCAAAATGGCCAAATGAATCATCGATGACGATGTATTCGATGATGATGTTGATGGCGATGCTTTTACAACAGTTTGATTGTCGTTATTGGCTGACATGATGATTATTGGTGGTGGTTGTTGTTGAATTCAAAGAAAATGTTTTTACTTGAATAAAAAAACTTATTTAAAAATTCAACCGGGTAAACAAAATTATTATAAAAAAATTTCTTTTCAAAAAAATTATCAAGTTTTTTTCGTGTGTGAATGGCTGTGAATTCAATGATGGCAAAATCAGAAATGATGACCGATCTATAGCTGGTTGATTGATTTAAATAGCACAAAAAATTATTGTTGTTCAAATGTACGCATGATGTAAATGAAACAAAAAAAAAATGAATTACAAATCATCATCATCATCAAATTTAGAAATCATGATGATATGAACATGAAACAGGACATGATTCATACACGCACACACACACACAACTGATACTGGCAATTTATGACTATGTGAGTCCATTTTTGACTATAATCATCAACAAACAACAATTTGTACAACAGACAAAAAAAAAAATTTTCAGTTTTCAATAAAAAACACATGCACACACACACACAAAGTTCAAAATTTATTTTTTTCATGATAAAAGAACTAACGAAGAAAAAAATGACAAGAGAGAGAGAGACAACAGACATTTTTGATTGAAAAAGAGAAAGAAAATGTACGAAAAATGAATAATAATCACCATCATCAATCGATCAATCGATTGATCGATGATTGATAATTTTGTTTTGTCCATGACTGACAATTGACTATAATAACCCTATTTGATAGATGGGATTGATGGGTATATTGGTTTTGTTTCTTTTTTTTCCCCATAATTTTAAAAAAATTCAATTTGGAATTGAATTAAATTTTTTTTTTGTTACAAAAAATCTTGTTTTTTTTTGACATTTTTTTTCGTCACCATAAGTAGTTCAATCTGGTTCTTTCTGTATGTGTATATTGATTTATGATCGAATCATTACCATCATATCTATCGGCTTTCTAAGAGAGAGACACATGATTCAAGTTTCAAATTACTCGCCGTTTTAGTTGTGTGTGTGTGTGTGTGTTTGTTTTCATTTTATTTTTAGACTATTTTATCAAACAGAAAAAAAACCAAACAAATAAATCTCAATGAATATAGATGATGATGATGATGATGATCATTGCAATGTTCATAATTGATTTGTTGATATTGAAAAATTGTAAAATAATTTTTTTTTTCGGCCAATAATTTTATCCATCCATCAAACACATACACACACACACGCACACACAATCTGGTTGACATATCCGTTGATAATGACTGTTGACATTTTTTTGATTTTGTCAAAAAAAAAATTTTTTGTTTTACCCATTACGAATAGGATACTGTTTCCTGGCAATAATTGTCGATTTTTTTTTCATTCACCGTCAATTTTTGAATTTGGCCATGGATCAGCACATGAATGATTTGGTTATATTTTGTTGTTGTTGTTGTTGTCTCTCTAGTTTGGCCATTTTGAATTGATCAACGAATAATCATCATCATCATCATTCATTGATCAATATTGATTGATTGAACTTTGTGCTTGATTAATTGAACACATAAGAAGGATGACAGTAGAAGAAAAGAAAAAACAGAAATTTTTTTTTTTTTTTTTGCAGACTGACTAATGACCATAATAACGACGACATTTTGGGTAAGGAAAAAAAATCTTTTTTTCGATAAAAAATTCAAGAAAAAAAATGACATTCGAACGCATACACGATAACACGTACTATGTGTATGGTACAAAATTATAAAAAAAACACCAGGAAACATAAAACATTTGTGTTGTGTGTCTGTCTTCAATTATCACATCAACAACAACAATCGAATATCGTTTTCGGCAAAATTTTTTTCTTGTCAAAAGCGGTTTGATAAAATGACAAAAACAACAACAACAACAACAACAAAACATGAATAATAACCAATAATCAATAATCAAAAATCTTTTTTGTTTCAATCAAAATTTTTTTTTTTTGGCAAAATTTCAAATTATTACATCAGAAAAAAAGTGCTCGCATGATCACTAAAAAGATAGGTAATTTGATGGTACATTGGTACCAAGATGAATGAATAAAATCAAAAAATAAATCGATTGCATCATAAACATCGGTTCAAAATTGATTGATTGATTTCATGATTCAAAAAATTGAAATGAATGAATCATCATCGATGATATCAATGAACATTGTAACCATTCATCAATGATGTAATCATAAAATGTTCTTCATGTGTCGAATAACAAAAAAAAACCCGAATGGAAATTTTTTTTTTCTTGATTTTGTACCGAATTTTCAAAAAAAAAACAAGACAAGAAAACAAAATACTGTCTTTTGTGTGTGTGTGTCCGTGTGTGTTTGTTTGATTTGATTTGGATTTTGTAATCAAATTTTTCGACTAATCAAACCAAACCAAAAAAAAAAAAAAAAACTATCCGGTTCACACACACACACAAACATGAATTGTACATGTGGATGAAAATAGTGGTGTGTGGTAAATTTAGAAAAATTTTCCAGGAACTAATAACAACAAACAAACAACGAATAAGAATAGCATAGTTTAATGGCTGTCGATCGAAATCGAAACGATGAATAAAATGGTACATTCAACACACACACACACAGAAACTTTTTTTTTTGCTGTGATATGTTGTGTAATCGAAACCTAATCAAAAAAAATCACCAAATGAATCAATTCCATTGTCAACAACACATTGCGTTTTCCTGCACATTCACATTGATGCCATTAATATTTGTCATCACCAATCATCGATCGATTATTATTAAATTGATTGATTGATTGATTGAAAATTTTGAATTTTGATAATATAGCAATAGTAGTAGTAGTAGTAGTAGTAATGGTGGTGATACTAGTAGTTGTAGAAAAAAAAATTTAAAAGTTGTTGTTGATGATTGATGAATGAATGAATGGTTATGATGACAAATTATTAATGATAATGATGACATGATTAATTAATTAATGAATCAAAATGAATGAAAAAAAAGTGGGAAAAGGAAAGGGAATGAAAAAAAAAGAAATGTTGTCAGAATGGACAAAATTTTTTGTTTTGTTTGTTTTTACACAAAAAAAAATCAATCGAATCATGGTGTGGGTGCGTGTGTGTGTGTGTGTGTGTTTGGGTCTGTAGTCTGGTTTTTTTTGGTGATATTTTTTCGAGAAGTTTATTACCCCTCCATACATACGGATTTTTCATTTTATTTTTCTTTTTTTAAAATTCACGTCGATGATAACGATCTGGATCAAAATATGATGTGATCACTACACGATTATCAAATTTACGTCCAGCTAATGATTGTTGTGCACGTTGACAATCGATTGAGGAATTATATTCAATAAAAACCTTGCCTAGACCAGGTACTTCAACACCTTCGATTGGTCTTGGTATTTCCATTGATCGTATATGACCATATTTCAGACATTCTTGTCGAATATCTTCCATTATTTCTTCATATTCTTCATCATCGATTAATTCTTCTGGCAATACCATATTCATTAAACACAGTACTTCAGTTGGATTACCAATAGCTGTTGTCATTGCTGTAATTTGTAAACCAGGTACCTGCATCGTTACTGGACCACTTATAATTGCTGGATTTATTGTTGTTGTCGACGATGATGATGGTATCGATGATGATGTTGTTGTTGATAGGCCTGATTTAGCACCAACACTTGCCCGTTGTACAATTAATCGTTTATCGCCTAATTGCATTCCATTTAAGTTATCGATTGCCTTGCAAAAAAAATTCAAAATTAAATTACAATCAATGAAACAAATTCATTTGCAGTCTACCTGATCAGTGATGGAAGCATCAGCATATTCACAAAATGCATAACCTTTACTTAGACCAGTGGCACTATCTTTAACCAAATTGAATGCTTTTAATTGGCCAAAACTCATTAATAATTCTGAAAAATTAAGATCATTTCATTATTAGCAAGACAAATTAATTTTTCAGGAAAAAAAACAACAAACCTTTAACTTGATCTTCATTTAGATAATTTGGTAGACCACCGATAAATATTTTATATGGTGAATCAC
Organism: Dermatophagoides farinae; assembly: GCF_024713945.1. Classification (NCBI taxonomy): domain Eukaryota; kingdom Metazoa; phylum Arthropoda; class Arachnida; order Sarcoptiformes; family Pyroglyphidae; genus Dermatophagoides; species Dermatophagoides farinae. The sequence goes on from NC_134682.1 coordinate 4,683,228, forward strand.
CAACCACGGTGGACACAACACCCGGTACATTTGTTTGTGGTGCTTCTGACATACCGGGCATCGGTTGATAATCATGTGGTCGTCGTATTTTCAATGATTGACCTTTGAATGTGATACCATCGAATGCCATTGCTTGTGTTGTTTCATCGATCGATCGAAACTGGAAATTTTCAAAAACAATTGAATAACACTAAATATACATCATCATCATCTTTACACAAACCTCAAGGAAAGCAAAATTTTTGTCCAAATTAATTTGACATGCTAGTACCGGATTACCCGGACCTTGAGCAAAACCACAAATATGCATTTGTTGATTAAAATAATCAATCATTTCTTCTTCGGAACATCCGAATGGAATGTTACCAACATATAGACGTCTTGCTTGTCTTGTAATAGTCGATCCAATCGGTACCGGGGCAACACCTGGTGAGGTTAATAATGCCGGTATCTGTCCTGAACTTTGCATTGCTTTATATTGAATTGGTGAAACACTTTCAAATCCGGGCGGTGGAATGTCCCAATATTTGGATGGTTTTTTACGCCTAGAAATTTTCGGCATACCGGCGGCCGTATTGTCACGTCTATCATCATAATGTGTGGAACGAGAAGTACGTGGTGAACGAGAACGTGAACGATCACTACGACGATGTGATGATGATGTATGATGATGGCTAGTGGATGATCTTTCCCGTGATGAACGATGAGATCGACGATGTGATGATGATGATGATCGATGGCTACTACTATTATTATTATCAGGTGATGATCGACTATTACGGCTACTTTTATGATGACGATGATGATGATCACCACCACGGCTACTACTACTACGATGATCATCTAGATTATATAAAAAAATTAATTCAGAATATTCTTATTCTTTATTTATAAAAAAAAATACTCACTTTTTTCCGTTACAGCTGCTCCCATTTTTTTCACAAAGTTGTGATCAGATATTGAATAGAAGACAAGGAAGCACACTTTTTCAATCAATCAATCAATACAATCAATGAATAACAATTTTTCTTGTTTCCAAACAAACAAACAAAAAAAAACCAAATTCAAATATGAGAATCCAGAAACAAACAAACAAACAAACAAAAAAAAACAGACACACACACACAAGAATCCACCAAAACATGACATAAATATATGTGTGTATTGTAAACTCAATGACCAATTCATATGATGCTGGTTGTTCTGGTTTTTATATAATTTTGTATAGTATAAACGGAAATTTTTTTTTAATTCAATTTTTATTTCAATCAATCTCTTTCCCGCCCGAAAAAAAAATTTTTAGCATGGCCAAAAAAAAAAATAAAATTAGAAATAATAATCATTTAAGAATGTTGTGCGCAGGTTATCATTTATCTGATGATGATGATGATTTGAAGATTATGACGACAGGAAGCCATTTTGTGTTGTTTTTTTTTTTGGCAGCAGCAGAATTCAATGGAATTTTCCTGTTTGTTTTTTTTTTTTTTTTTTGGTTTTTTGATAGAAAAAAAAATGATTTTGCCTGCTGTAACATGGATGTGTTTTTTATTTATGGTTTGTATGCAGCACCAGCGAAATCAGTCAAACCATATGATTTCAAACCGATAACCGAAACGGCAGGAGCTCGTGCTTGTATCAACGGAACTGCTGTTTGTACAATCGGTTGTGCAATGGAAAGTGGTTGAGCAGCATAGGCGATTTGTTGTTGACCACGTGGAACAATAGTTTCCATTTGTTCTTGTACTGGATTGATTTTTTGTTCAATTCGTCGATATGGTGAAATAATTTCTCGCACTTCCTGTACTATTGGACGATGAACAGTATGGCGATTGATGTGTGGTTGATCTTCAGAGGCGGTTTCTTTCAAAGTTCCAGCTTGACCTTCATGGAGGCTTTCAACATTAATGTTGGATGATCGTGATTTCATCAAGAAATTTACTGTTGGTGACGATGATGGAACTTCGATATTCAATGGAGCCATTGCCGAAAATGTGGATGGTACATCGTACATTGATAATTTATGATTCGAGTTAACAGCAGCAACGATTGGTCCGGTTTCGATAGCTTGTGCGGCCAATAAATTCGGTTGAGCAGCATAAGTCAAATAATTGGTAGTCATCATTGATGGTCGAGCCAACAATGATAGACCGCCAAGGCCATAATTACCGCTAGAGATAAATTTAGTGCCCGAATACAAATTACCATGTGATACTGATAATGGCATAAAAGCGGCAGCGGCAGCCATGCCAACCAAAGCCAAACAAATGGTTAACTATTTGATTCAGAAAAAAAAAATTGAGAAAAATAATAAATTAGAAAAATTGAAGAAACAAATAAATTTTTCAAAAAAAATTTACTCGAAACATGATGATTTTTTTTTCTTGATTGTTCAATTGATCAATGTTCAATGGAATGGAATGATTCTTTGATTGAATTCTTGACCAGTATTTATATCTAACACCAGCCACCAAACAAACCACCACCACCATAAAAAAAATGAACGATATTCTTCTCTTGAAATCATCATGAATCCTTTAATCACAAACAAACACAGACACATAACCAAGTAATTCTAGTTCTTTTGCTTATTTGGGGTCATTATCATTCGATAACAAACTGGATCGCCTTGATCAAAAAAAAAATAAAATAAATGCGTTGTAGAAAGACAACAAAAACAACAACAACAACAATAAATCAAAGCGAATGATCATCAGGCCATAAATGAATTTAATAGATAAGAATTCAATTTTTTTTTGAATTCAAAATAAAAAAAAAATTTTGTTTATCATTTATTGACGAATTTTTTGTGTTTGTTTTTCTGATTTTTTTTTCTTTCTCTCATTCTCTACACATACAAAAACCCGAAAATATTGCAAAAACAAAACAACTCATTAATGTGTTTATATCATTACAGATGATGTTCATGTGATTGATGTGTTGTTTTTATGTTTGCATTGTATGCATATACGTCCTATCCGATCATAGCCAAAAAGATCAAAAAAAAAAAAAAAAATTTTGAATCAAAAAAAATTCCTGGAAATATAACCAAACATCAGAAAAAAAAACATGAAAAAAGTTTCAAAAAATTTCTTTAATCAAATCGATTTAAAATTGATTTTGATAAATCAATAAATCGATTGTGGATATTGTGATTAATAATTCATGATTTTCTTTAATTGAAAAAAAACATAATTTTATTGATAATAATCATCTGACTAATTGTTATTATTATTATTATTATTGATGATGGAAAACATTATCAAACAAATGTCTTGTGTTTAATGGCTAAAACAAAACACAAAACAAAACAATAAATAAACCAATATAAATCAATGGTCAACAACAACATTATACACACAATCAACAACATACAACGCCTGGCAACAAAACCTTGGACACCTTTTTTTTCTTGAACAAAAAAGAAACGTACATTTTTTCATCTCTCTGTGTGTGTGTGTGTATGATATACATTTAAATGTAATAATTTTATGGACACATTTTCGATGCATTACCTCAAGGTGTTGTCCATAAATTTATTGCTTAGAATAGTAACAATGTATTATTATTATTATTATGTAATATGGTGCCTTGAAGCAAAAATTAAAAGAAAACAACAACAAAATAAATAAATAAACATAAATTTTTTTTTTTGTTCAACATAGAAAAAAAAACTAATCAGACCATAAAGACGAAAAATTGAGGCCCAAAAAAAAAACAAATACAAAAAACTTATGGGAAAAACCTAATCATCATCCACATCATCAACATGAGACACATTAGCCACAAACAGAATGGATGAATGACCATTATCAAGGTCGGTTAATTAATAAAAATTTTTTATCAATTTTAAATCAAGATTTGATTGTCAAATGAAGGGGTCACACACACATAGATATTTTGTTGATTGATTTGTTTGAATTGAATCGAAAAAAAAAATATTCATGAAATGATTGGATATTTATGATGATGATCATAATCATCATCATTTTTATCCATCATCATCATCATCATTGTTGTCATCATCATTGGTTCAGGTGATTGTTTTTCTCTTTGATGATGCATATGTGTGGGCATCTTCATCATTGTCATCATTGGATTTGGTTGTCGTTTTCGTTGTTGTTCTGAATAGAATTTATTTAAACTTTGATAAAAATCTCGGAAATAATAATCATCCATTCGAAAATTTGATGATGATAATGGTGGTGGTTGTGTTGGCGGCGATAATTGTGGTATTTGATGTAATGATGATTGTCCAATATAAACTGGTGGTTGTCGTCGCGTAATAACCGGTAAATTAATCGGTTCAGAATCTGTTCCAACTGATGATGTTCCAACAAATGGTGATTTATGTTGATTGAACGTTGTATGATGGTAATATTCTGGATCAACTAATAGATGAATTTGTTGTTGTTGTTTATAATCGATTGCTCCATCTTCCAAATATGGATTTCTTTTATTGAATGATTGATAAAAATGTTTCATTTTCGGTGTCAATTGTTGTTGCCGTTGTTGTTGTTTTAACGATATTTCTGGATAAATATCAAATAATTTATAGTTGAATTTCCGTTTTGATTGTTGTTGTTGTTGTTGTTGAGGTTGTCGATGTTCATATGGTTGAAATAGAAAAGAATGTTGTTGTTGTTGTTGTTGGTGATGGTCGTATATCGATATATCGTCATCATGATCATCATCGAATCGTAAACGATTATGATTCGAATTGCCCATCATCGTTTCTATATCTTCAATTGGTACCGGTGGTTGTCCAGTGGTCACAATCGGTGTGTATTTTGCAAATTTTACGCTTATCTTTTCATATTTTGGTTGTTTTGTGGCGAAATTTTTATCAAAATCATTTTTATCATTATTAAAAGATGGCGAAAATGTTGGTAATGGACCAAATTGTAATGCTAGGATTGAATTAACAAGATTTATTATGATGACCAAAAATTTTAGTGATTGAAACATGATTTAATCTTTCGATTTTCGTATGATGATCAAAACAAGAAATTAAAATCGAAAAAACATGACATGACATGACATGACATGACAAAATGGACACCAAACACAATTCGTACGGTATATAAATAAGTGCATCACCATTTAGCATCATCATTACGAATTGTGAATAAAAAAAGAAAAGAAAAGAGACACCAAGAAACAAGAAACGAAAAAAAAACAGAAAAGAAAAAATGGATCATCTTCATTCAAAGAAGAAAAAAGTGGTTCCATTCTTTGTTTATTTGATTTTTGATTGTTGTTTATTGACAAACAAAAATTGACCAATGACCACCACCACCACCACCACCACCATTAAATAATGATGATGTACAATGGCAAAGAAAGAAATATTACCGGACCGGAAACGGTGAACCATTGTCACCAGTGCTGTTGTTATTTGATTTCCTTGATTTCCATCAATTCAATTTTTGAAAATTGGGCGTCTATAGTCAAATTTTGTCCATATAATTGATTGATTGATTATTATGACCAATCAAAGATTTTAAAAAATTTCAATAGATTCACCTATTTCATTTCATTTGTGTATCAATTGACATAAAAAAATGCAAATATTTATTCATTTACCATACAATGTTTGCATTTTTTTTTGCTGCAACACAATCTGTGTGTCACTTCCCCACCAAAAGTGAAATGAACCATTTGACTTCCGTAGTAGGATCCTCATTTTTTGATCAATTAATTCAATCGATCAATCAACCGATCGATCGATTGATAAATAATATGCTTGGAGCTTTAATTTTTTTTCGGAATTAAATCAAAACAAAAACAAACACCAAATGGAAAGCTTTTCTTGAGGTCTGTGTGTAGTCAACCTTGAAATTTTCTTTTCCACTCTTTATTTGACCGAGGTCAAATGGTTTTTCTACCGGGGTACGATGATGAAAAAATTGCCAAGTTTACATGCACTGTAAACCAATTCAGCTGAATTTTCCTTTTTGATTCTTGTTTTAGTTTTTGGTTTTATTTATATTATTAAATATTTGGACAACAATACATAATAATTGGATAATTAATTAATGACAAGTGTGAATTGGATTCGAGATTAGAATTACGTAAATTAAATAAAATATAAATATTCAACGAAAAGGACAAATGATCACAAATAGAAATTTTAACGACAAATTCAACAATGATGATGACGACGACGACGACGATATGACAATGCTGGTGGTTGAAATAGTTTGAATTGATGATGATTTTCATCTGGCTAGTTGATTGATTGGTTAGTAATAATAATAATAATCGGTGGTCAATATTTAATGTTTGATCGATTTTTTTTTGGATTAAAATCGTTTTGTTTTTTAGTAACTACCACCACCACCACCACCAGAATAACCACCGGAACTGATGGACATACCATATCCACTGGATGATCCACCATAACCACCAGATGATCCACTACTATATCCACCGGATGATCCACCATAACCACCAGATGATCCACCAGAATAACCGCCACCTTTACCACCACCACCACCGCCGCCACCGAATCCGCCAGCTCCAAATCCACCACCAAAACCACCACCGGAACCACCACCAGCGTTTCTTGCAACAATAGTTTCAACACTTTCACGTACTGGTTCCACAGTTTGTGTGACACGACGGTATGGTGTGATTATTTCTCTGACTTCCTGTATAATCGGTTTAGTTATTGAATGAACTAATTTATGCGGTTCATCTTGACTATGGCTTTCTTGGAATGATCCAGGCGCTGAAGAATGTTTTTGTGCAACATTCACCATCGAAGATGCAGAACGGAAAATAAAATTCACTGGAATAAAATTAGCTGGCACATCAATAGTGGTTGGATTAATAAAACCCGAGCTTGGTACATCGAATTGTCGAATTTGATGATTTGATATAACTGCAGCTGGTACCATAATTCCACCACCACCACCACCACCACCGCCAAACCCACCACCACCACCACCACCACCACTTCCGCCTTTACCAGAAATATAACCAATGGAATAACCACCACCACCACCGCCGCCACCATAAGAAATGGCAGCTGACATGCCAAGAATAGCGGAAAGGATTGCAAGCTGATGAAAAACAAAATTTAAAAATGTCAAATTTTGTGTTCAAAGTATTCACACTTACCTGGAACATTATGGAAAATATGAATTAAAAAAAATGAATGAATAAAAGATCGATGTGTGTTCACCACTTGATGTGTTTGATCTGATGAATCGATCAACAGGTAGTATTTATACTTGGTCTTTTTTTCTCACACTTGGAATGTTGACAATCATCATCAAGGATTTAGATTAGATTTTGTGGTTTTTTTAAATCCAAAAAAAGAGAGAGAGAGTGAGATAGGTTTATTGTTTTTAATTGATCAAAATAATTAAATCATAGCCAGTCGTGTCAAATTATTCATTGAAAAAGGGTTCATTAATCATATTCATCGAACTGATGAATAGACCGGTATTAGGCAATTGAATTTCAAATTTGGATTTGTGGATTAAATCAAACAAACAAACAAACAAACAATGATAAATAATAAAGGTTAATTATGTTTAAACACGAAACATTGTTTTGAATCGGTGAAAAAAAATAATCAACAAAAGGAAAAAAAATCTTTTTGCATTATATTTATAATGTATTTATTATTGTTTTTGACATTAATTAAATAGAAAATTATATATCACATTCATTTTTTTTCCTCAATTTATCATCATCATCATCATAATAATCATCAAGATGATAATTATTTATATGAACCATTCATATAAATAATTATAATAATGATTTGAAAGATTCGAACTCATAATACACACACATACACACAATATCCGTCATCATGACCTTAACCTCTATCATTATTCTATTATGTTTTTCAATTGTTTTTGTTTTTGTTCAATTGATTGATTTGTTATCATAAACAAAACAAAACAAAAAATTATATCAACAGGAAGTGTGGTTTTTTTTTGTTGTTGTTGCCGTGGCGACGATATAAAGTTGAGCCATTGATTTGTTTGTAAAACAAAAAAATTTTGGGAAAATTTCCCAATTAATTTTAATAGATTGATTCGAATTTTTTAAAAGATTTTTTATTTTTTTCAGTTAAAAAAAAAATGTTTTCGACTTTTACAATGGACATCATCATAATCACGTTGATGATAATGAACCCCTTGACTACAGAAGCACAAAAAGGTGATCCATCATTTATGCCGAAAATAATGCCCATAACCAGTACGGTAAATCGTACCGGTGTACAACGTGTTTATTGTACGGCAAATTCCCAGACAATTGGCCAAACATCAACATTTGCCGTGGTGAATAATCGTCTTTATCAATTCATATATGACATGAGTGTAATAATTTTTGAAGATCTGGATGCCCATTATAATGATGATCAACAACGTTTCTTTTTGGATATCGGTACACGTTATGAATTGATGGAAGATTGGGAAAAAATGCTCGCAGCAGATATGGATTATATTGGACGTTATCGTTTTATAATGAAAAATGTACCAGATGAACGTGATTGGCGCGTTACGATGGCAATGATAACACATCCATCATATGGTGCCGGATTCTTTTCATATCTGGGATTTTCACGCTATTTTTATCTACTGTTTGTGAAATGGGATAAACAACCACCGGCAACAAGTAGTGATGTACCACAATCACAGCATATAATTCTATCGAATTATTCAATCATCGTTTCGATATCAGCGGAAACGGAATATTTTGCTTTAGTACTAAGAAATGATCCAACAAATGGTGAAGACCTAGTTTTTGTTTATCATCAACAAATCAACGAAAAATCCGTACCAAAAGGTACATTTTGTGAAAGTGAAACCGGTGAACAATATTTTCATCAACGTAAACCAAAAGATATTTGTAAAACTGGTTCACAATTATCACAAATGATGAGAGAATTTAATTTTGGATTTACTGCCCGTAAAAATCTTTATCTTGTTGCAAGTGAAGAACAATATGTTATAGTCATTGATATTGGTGTATTGAAATCATACGATATGGAATATCCATATCAACGATACTCGTTGGATGAAGTATTTGTTTGTACTGCGGCAAGATCACCGGCTATTTATCCAACATTATATCCAAAAGGTGCTAGGCCAAATATTGAATCAGCCGAATTCTTGAACAACATGGAATCTGGTGGCGGTGGTGGTGGTAATACATGGTTATTTACGCCAACCGTATGGCTGATTATTGTTAGCCTGAATTTTGTTTTAGTCATATTGATAGGTGCATTATGTTTATTATATGTATCAAGACGTAAAATTCGTGCACGTTCGGGAAAACCTGGTTTTGGTTCATTATGGTCATCAGTGTCATCATTGTCATCATCATCATCGGCAAGTGGAATATCATCGCGATCATCATTCTCATCATCAACTGCATCGTCAAATGTTGGTAGCTCATTTTCATCTCGTGCAAGTAGTGGTGTATCATCATCGACAGCATCCTCAAGTGTATCATCAGCCGCTTCATCCGGTGTATCATCATTTCAATCCAAATCAAATGTTCCCGGCGCAAAAGGAAAATTTTTTCGAAAGAAAAAATATTCGAAAAAGAAAAAATATCGTATACCAACATTTGGTCGATCCAAACTATCGAATGCATCATCAGCACAATCATCAGTCTGGAAATCAAAAGTTGGATCAACAGCATCATCACGTGTATCATCATCAAGAATACCATCATCAGCCGTATCATCGATGCAATCAAAACAAGGTGGAAAGAAAATGAAATGGCAACAGTCACCGAAAAAGAAAGTTAAAATGAAAAAAAAATAAAGGCCAACAAAAAAATCAGCGATTCTCAAAAAAGGAAAAATATCAATAGAATTTTATCTCATAATTATATAGAATTGCAAAAAAAAATTCACTCACAAAGAATTGGAATTGTTTTCTGTTTTTTTTTCATCGTTTTTTTATATTATTGGCTACTAATATTACAATGATGTTGTTGTTGTTGTTGTTGATTTGTGGTTGTCGATTCTTGTTGTTGTTCTGAACAAAAATTTTTATAAATTTCCACACCTTTCGTTGATAATGATGAATTTTGAAGTTGACTTTTCTCTGAATTATCGTTAAACGATCCAGAACTATCATTTTGTTGCTGTTGTTTGGTTGTGGATGGTGATGGTGGATTTGCAAGTTGAAAATTTTGTTCCAAATTATTTGTGGTAGTAGCGGCATGATGTGCACGTGCCCATTCACACATTAATTGTCCAGCATAAAGTGGATTTATGGAATAAAGCCAATTATACATTTCACGTGCTGTTGTTGTACGAAATAGATAACCAGCATGACGAGTGACTACTGAGAATGCATTCTCAACACATAACATTTGTCGCTGCTGTTCAGAACATTCAACACGTGCTTGTGTTAGATTTATAACCGATCGTTCAACAGGATCTTTATCATCACGATATATAAACATGTATGGTCTACGTACAACTATCCATTGTTTTTGCCATTGTGTTGGCTGTTGTTGTTGTTGTTGTGGTTGATTCGTTGTGGATGATGAATATTCACTTGCCATCAAACAGCTAATATAACCTTTTTTCGATATAATAGACGAGACGCGAACTTCTTCAATTTCCGGTACGAATAAATTATTATTAGTCGAAGATGATGATGGTGATATATCACCCATTGGACTATTACTATGGCTATGTATCGATGTTGATTGTTGCTGCTGCTGCTGTTGTTGTTGATGATAATAATGTTGTGAATGATTGGCGGCAACTGTGAATGATAATTTTTCATGTTCAAACCAAGATTCAACAGCTAAACCTGATATGTCAGGTGTAACACCACCGCCATCTGGTGTTGATACATTTGATCCGGGAAAATATTCGGTTGGTGTCCGTAATAGATTAGTTGATGAACCTGGTGGTGGTGGTGGTGTCTGAAATATTGGTGCCGGTTGTGATGGTATATGAAATTGTATTAATTTAATACATTTAGCCACGAGGTTACGATCATTATCGGTGCGAAATTCTTCAACTTTTTCTCGTTCCAAAAGTGTTTCGATTCCTGCTGAAAATGTTGATGACCGTGGAATGGCTGCTGTTGACGATGCGCGGGTAGAAGCTGTCAAAGCTGAATTCGATGATAAACCAACATCTGCAGTTGTTACAGGTGATATAAGAGCCTGAGTTGTACTACCACTTGCAACTGATAGATTTGAATTGGCCAATGCAGCTAAACTTAAACGTGATGCACTTGTTCTCATCATACCCGATGTCATTGATGAACGAATCGTTTTACCAGGTAAATCATTTAATTCATCTTCATCAAATGATTTTTGTAATGCCGTTGATTTAGCTGTACGAATCAATAGTCGATGACGACAACGTTCAACCATTTCTAATCGATATAATTTTTCCAATTCCCATTGATGATCGAAAATCAAAGAATCACCACGTGGTTGCCAACCACCAAGATTTTCTTGTCCACGTACATACATTGTTGATGTATCCAATACACGTCGTTGACGACGTTGTACTCCTGGTGAACCAGCTTCTAATGATCGTCGTAATACTAATTCAAATATAGCCATTATATGATTCAATTCAGCATTCTTATAGGAACCGGTTAGTATATTTTTCAATACACGTGTCGAAAGTCCGGAACCATGTGAACCACCGGTTAATAATGATGGAATTGTACGTGAATCACGACCATAAATCATGACACATAAATCTTTAGTGAGAATTCCCGGTTGACTACAACGTTCTAGATCCAAATATGCTGACATTGTAAGATAAACACGTTCACCACCAGGTGTTACACGATTCAACAGTAAAGAATTATGCAGTGAACTATCCCATGCTGCCTCATAACGAAAACGTACACGACCATCTTCCAATTGTTCCAAATGTTCGGAAAAAAATAATGATAATGATAAAACGGATGAATCATTTTCATCATCAAAATCTGAACAATCCAAATGGGTACGAACACGACCAATAACCAGTTCACGAAGATCACGAAAATGAACATCAAAATCTGGATGATGCATAATAGTAACACGAATACGTCGTTGAATTCCTTGATGTAGTAGAAATGTTCCACGACATGGTGTATCATCATTATGATCAACAACTACCGGTAGATATTGACCATCTGGTGTCAGTTCACATACTTCAATCCAAACAATTAAATCAACTTTTGAATGTACCAATGACGTAGATGCTGATGTAACCCGAGAAGCCATGATTTGCCATTCATTTACCAAACCAGGTGTAAATCGTGGTGAACGTATCGGTGTTGACATTGGTAGATATGATGTTAATTGCATTCGTTTAGGTGGTGGACGTGGTAATCTATACATGATAAATTATTATTATTTTAATAAATCAATCAAAATTTAGATGAACTTGAACCACTAACCCAAGTTGATTTTGATTCATACTAGATGTTTGATTATTGTTTCCAGCAGTATTGTTGTTTCGAAATGGCCAATTATTACTACCGACGTTACCAGCAGCATCAACGCCAAATATTGCTTCCCGATGTAATGGATGATGTTGATAGTGGCCATATAATTCGAAAATTATCGGTTCTTGCCTCAGGTATTCGATGAATGCACGTGTTACACGTACCGATATGTTTTGTGACCAATAAAAACCAGCTGAACGACCATTTTTACCTGCAGTATTTTTTACCGATTCCGTTGAAAATGCTTCCTGTGAAAGATGACGAAAATTAAATTGACAAAAAACATCAGCATATGATTTGGATAGCCCATAAAGTTGAATGATAGAAACACGAAACATAAAATCTTCATTCAATTTTAAATGAACAGGAATCATGATGGAATCATTTCTTAGGTTTTTTCCATCCGTATCGTTTTCGTCTTCCGTTTCTTTTTCTTCTTCTTTATGAACTCCTGATGATGATGATGATGATAATTTTGCATTTTTTTCATTTGTTTTGGATATTAATCGCGATAATTGTCGTTGTAATCGGCCACGTTCAATTATCTCCATCAATTGTACATCATCATCGACGAAATCAATCCTAGCATGTTGTTGTGTTTTTGGTGATTTACCCGAATCGATTGCTGTTGCTAAATCTTCTTCTAATGGAATGAATGAGGGAAAAAAATTTCATCATTTTGAAACAAAATTCAAAAAACACAAATCTGTTTTACCTGTTATCGGTTGTATGGACACTTTTAAATAGCCCATTACATCACCTTTTTCATTTGCAATCGATATACATTGTGTAATTGAACATTGTTCTAATAGATTCTGTACAAACATCAAGCCACGACCAATAAAACGAAACCAAGGAAAACGATCATAAAATGGATCACTTGTTTCTGTTTCTACTGTTCCATTTTTGATACTGTTTGCATGGTAAATAGTAACACCAGTACCACCACCACTGTTGGTTGAATTTGATGGTATCGTTCCATTCAAATGTGATGATGATGATAACGATGAATGTTGCAAACTACCAGTTGTGGTAGATGAAGAAGAAACAGTTGCATTAGCAGAAGCGGCAGCAATTGTTGCTGAATATTCTTCAGCATATTTTGCATATACTTGACGCATTAATTCTAAACGTTTTCTATGAAAAAAAAAGATAAAGAAATCAGAAATCCTTCTATTTTTTTCACACAATTTTCACATACCTTAATTTACACAATGACCAATAATGTGTGGCACCATTTTTTTGATCTTTCACTTCAACAGCAACAATTGTTCGTGGAAATGGATTATCATTCGTTGTGGAACACGTGGTAATGGTGGTGGTGGTAGCTGCAGTGATAGCCACACCAGAATCTGAGTGCAGATCTAAGGAACTTTTTTGATTTTGAAATTGATCACGATAATCGGCCAATAAATCCGGATGTAATGGTGAATATATTGTATCCGTGAGTATAACAAATTGAAATTGAACACGTTTTTTCAATTCTACGGACATTGCATTTGCTTCTTTCAAGAATATAGCATTGCCCCATAAATCATCACGTAATGATGTGAATTGATGAAAACGCCATTTTAATGACGCTTTACGGGCCACAGATTCTTGCCACCATGTTAATGGTGTTTCACATTCCATCTGGAAAAATATTGAATCCGATTCTGGAAATAGACGTCGATGTTCAGCTTCAGAACATTCATCATCATCATCGCAACCGCTTACGCTACTATTATCACCACCGAATCGATAATGTCCAGAATGATGCATTGATGAAAACATTTGTGACATGGTCATTGATTGTTCATCCACCTGTTTCTGCAGTCGTTCAATTGTTTGTTCATAATTTTTTCTAGCTTCTTCAAATGTTAAATCAGCTTCAGCTTTTTCACGTCGATATTGTTCTTCAAGTTGTAATAATTTCTTTTCCATTTCTAATTTCAAATCAATACCTTGTTTTTCTAGCAATTCCATTTGTGCAAATGTCCAATCTACAGCTTGCTGTTGTTGTTGTTGCTGCTTACTATATGTTGTTGTTATCAAATTGTTGTCTTGTATTGGATCTTTTGATCTAGATTCACGAACTTGACCTGGATGTTGAAAACGGAAGACATGATATTTTCCCAGGATAACTCGTGCACCAGTACGTAATTCTTGATCGGTTTCTACTCTTCGACCATTAACAAAACATAGAGCTTCTGTTGAACATGGAATCAATGTTACTGTACCATTTCGATTTTCAAATATACAATGTTCAACAAGAATATTTGTTCCAGACAAACGAATATCCTGAGCAATACGTGCACCATCTTGTCCAACACGTGTTTCACCATCTTTCAGATAATACAGCAAACATTCAGACATTAATGGATCTTCATTTAGATTCAAAAGATGTGGTGTATTGATTGGTGAGAAAACGCCAACAGCATCACCATCAGCACGTCTTGCAACACCCATTTCAGCCAATACAGCTTCACGTTGTGCACGAATCTCTTCGGTACGTTTCAATTTTTCTTCCCATGTTGCATTCAATTCAGACATGAGTTTTTCTGTTTCATGTAATTGTTCAATCACATTTTCACCGGTTACCGACATTGAACCACGTGTCAATTTTGGATGACCATGATGATTATCAATTTGATGATCAACAGTAGTTGTTTGATGATGATCATTATTATCAAAGATATCATTATTATTAATTCGATCATCAGCTTGATTATTATTATCGTGTTGTTGTAGTTGTAGTAGTTGTTGTTGTTTTTGAAGATTATGATGATGTTGTTGATTATCATCGCTGGTGATCATGATCATTGATTTTTCCAATTCAATACCTTCAGCTCGTAAGATATTTTTAAGCCGAGCAATTTCATCACGAAGTTCACGTATCAGTTTTGCATTTGCATCTTCATTTATAATGGCCGCACACATTATTTGTTTAGCACGATCTGCATAACGTAATGTTGATAATGTTTCTTCATAATTAATATCAGCTGGTGATATGGCAGCAATCATTGCCGTTTTTGAATTACCGCCTAGATTTTCACGTAATAACCATGTAAGAACGGAATCACGATATGGTATAAAATCGGTTTTCTTTGATTTCTTTTTCTTGGCTGGATCTTGTGATGACTATCAAATGGAAAAAAATGGTCAAATGAAGAAAATTTATACAAAAAAATCTTTTTAATAATAATTACCAATTCAGCTAAAGCGGAGATAACTTTACCCAATGTTGTCAATGATTTATTTATATTGGCACCTTCTTTTAGCCGTGTACCTTGTGCACCGGTTGAATCAGCACGTTCTGAACCGGCTAAATCAACTAATGATATTTTCGATACTTTCTCCGAACATAATCCAGTCATTTGATCTTGTTTCATTTGCGTCAATATTATTGTGAATACAGCATGCGATCTTGATGATGTTTCATTCATATTTGTAGCCGCAACTGTACGTGCTTTATTTCCTTCATCAATAATTTCATGTATATCTTCATATGATGTAACGGCCAATTTACTTAAATCTTCAACATATGGTCCAAGCACTGGATGTTCACGAACACGTAATGGTCCTTTATTTTTTGGATTCAATAAATCACGTACACGTTCACAATAGATTTCCATATAGGATACTTCAACTGAATACATTGTTTCATTCTCATCATCATCATCATCTTGTTGATCATCGCTAGTGATACGATCAAATAGATCACGACAAAGATGTGGTATAATACCTTCTTCATCACGTGCACCCATCATTGTATATGATTTACCGGCACCGGTTTGTCCATATGCAAATATACAAACATTATAACCTTCAAATGCATGCTGTAACATTTCTTCACCAATATCTTTATATACTTTCCATTGATCAATAAAATTCGGATCATTCGGTTCATGTGACCAATATGAATAATCATATGTAAATGTTTTCAATTGATTTTCAATTTTTGGATTCAATATTGCTATATATATGTGTGTGTGTGTGTGTGCAAAAAAAATTAATTAAAATTAAATTTACCAAAAACAGCAAACACTTACTTGTCGTTTTAGCAGACATTGAAATGATATTTTTACATCCATATCCAATTTCACGTTTATTAAATGGCCGTACACGTACGGCTACTTTTACAGATGACATTATTATTATTCAAAATGAATGGATTTTTTTTTTTTTTTTTTTTTTTTTGGTATGAAATCACGAGAAACAAATTATGTGAATGAATATATAAACTGGAATCGGTTTCGATATGTTGTTGTTGTTGTAGACACACTGAATAAATCCACACACACACACACACACGATATTGCAAAAAGCAAAAGAAAAATTTTTCTTGATATTATCACAATGATGTGAGATTCATTTTTTTGTCGTGGTTGTTGCACATTGTATGAAAAATAATCGTCGTCGTCGTCGTCGTTTCGTTTTTTTTCCAGTCGTTCAGAAAATTATTTCATCATACATTTGACATCCAACAAACACACACACACACACATATAAACTTATTTCTGGATCATAAATTTCCAAAATTTCATCATCATTTAAATTCAGTAGAAGAAAAGAGATCCACCAGATATATCCGAAATACGTAAATTATCAAAATTAAATAGACACACACACACAGAATGCAAGTATACCAAACGATCTGGAATGAACGAGAAAATAAATAAATAAAAAAAAAAACAAAAAAAAACGTTAATAATAACAACAACCAGAAAGAAAAAACCATAACAAGAATAATAGAATGTGTGTTGGTGGTGTGGTTGTGGTTCCAAATGGAACGGGAAAAAATATGCCACTACCACACACACAGGGCAAAGAATTTGAACATTTGAATTTTCGTCTTCGAAATTTCTCTATTTCTGTGAATGAAAAAGAGAAGTGGACGAAACGAGAACGAGAGAAAGAGAAAAAGTTCCAACTTGGATCTTCAAAAAAAAAAAAGTTTTGAGCGTTCCAGAATCAGGATTCGGTTTGTTGTTGTTGTTATTCATGATTGGATCATCCGTGTTGTTGTTATTATGGCTATTTTATTTGCGCAAAATCCAGAATATCCAGAATTGTTAAGAATGCGACAAACACTATATTAATACATCATCATAATTGTGTGTTTATATCAAACATTGAGAGAATTCGGGAATCCCGAAACAAAAAAAAATTTTTTTTTCTTTTGATCCAAAGATTTTCATGTATTAAAAAACGGTGGGCACGACGACGACGACGACAACACATCATCTTCCATCATCCTCGAAGCCATAAAATGAAATTTTCTCATTTTTTTCTCTCTCTTTCTTGTTCAATAACAACAACAACAAAAATACCAGAAGAGAATCGATGAATAAAAGAAAAAAAAATTTGTGATCCAGGATTCTGTTGTCGATCATCATTATATAATCGTGCCTAGAACCCGAATTTTTTTTTCTTTTTGATTTTTGAATAGAAAAAGAAAGATGAAACACAATTCAATTTGTCGGTGAATTGAAATTTGAATTTGAATGGCATCACACGCAAAATTTACATTCACTATTTATCGTCGATCGATTGATTTTCATATATGGGGGGATTGATGATATAGTAAATTAATAATAGAGTGTGTTGCATACACAAAACAAACAAACAAAATAAAATTTACTCACCACAATCAATTTGATAATTTTTCATGGATCAATTCTCTTTTCCTGTGTTGAATGAATTTCCCAATTTTTTTTTCGTTGGCGGAAAATTCAAGATTTTAATTCAATTTCCGGTATCCAGTATGTTTTTTTTTCAATGTTAATGGATGAATAAAAATTCAGACCTGCGTAGGTGGGTGGTTGATGTTGATGTTACACTGATTAGGTTATTATAGGTGGGTAGGTGGTAGGCTTCTTTGTCTGTTTCTTTTCCTTTTATTGACTTTGTCTCATTTTCTGGCCGTATAAACAAAAAAAATTATTATGTCAACGATACAGCTTTGTTGACCTTGAATTTTTTATGATATGTTTTTTTTTGTCCAACCAATATATACACAACGGTTGATGATGATGTTATTATTGTTGGTTGATGATGATAGTAGTCTACTATAGTCAAATATTTCTCTCACTTTCCCTTGGGTGAACTGTCTGTTTCCATTGAATTTTCTCTTCTTTTTTTTTGATGAAAATTTTTCCAGATCCAATTTATAATTCGCAAATAACTTTTTTTCCATTGTATAATGATTGAAGCTTTGTGTACCACCACCACCACCACTATACCTTGCCAATTTTAGTAGTGACAGCAATCGATGATGAACTAGATTTAAATGTCTTCGACGACAGTAGAATTCGTTTAGACTTTGATGATGATAGTGGATGATGATTACTACGTCTTTTCCGTCGTGTTTTATGTCGTCTTCGGCATCGTCGTCGTCGTCGTCGTTTTTTATCAACAACAACCACAGATCTGGACATTAACCATCTAGATAGAATATGGTAACCGGTTAATATTAATGTAAACAATGTGAATAAAACGATTGCCGTAAATTTTCGATATATCGATGATGGTGATGATGATGATGATGATTCGATTGTTGTTTTCAACGATGAATCAATCATATTATCTATGGTGATGATGGACGTTGTATCATTATTGGTTATTATGGCCATCGATAAAATCGAACGTACACATAGACAATACTTTGAAGACGAAAAAAAAATACTCGAATTGAATTTGATTGGAATTTTGTAGCCGCGAATGCAAAAACGAAACAAAAAAAGAATTTTCAGATTGAATTAAATTTTCTGCTATTATTGTTGTTTTTGATTGATTGATTAAAATTTCGAATTTCATCTGTTCTGCGGTGGTTTCTGTTTCTGTTGTTGTTTCGTTATTTTCACAATCACCGGTGATGGTAATCTTTTGTTCATCATTTTCCATGGATTATTAATCTGCTTTTTCGTCATGATTACAGTGGTGGATGGTGATAACATTGATTGGTATTGGAATTTTTTTCGTTTCTGTCTTGTATGTGAATTTTTTCGCACAAATTTCTTGTAAATCATTAGTAATATACAAGCGAACAGCATCATAAATAATAGAAATTCAATGATGATTATTGCAAAAAATAATGGTGAAAAATGTCGATATAATGGCGGCAATGGACATTGGAAAAACGATGTCCATGACAGCAATTGATAATGGACTTGATGTCGATCGGTTAATATTGATTTATCCATTTTTAAAATGAAAAATTTTCTATTCGAAATTAGATATAATGAACCACGATGAATGAAACCAAAATCCAATGCCATCAATAGCCGATGAGTTTTCAATGGACCACTACATTCACCTGTTATCAGACGATTTATTTGATGTGATCCGTTTGTTTGAACACATAATGAACCAAGATATTGGCCACCACCATTAGGTGGAAATTTATCACGTGTATGAAATAGCTGAAAATTATCATATGATGATGATGAAATGACTGTTGATTCAAATTTTCGAATCCAATACAAATGATTTTGTTGTTGATCGGAAATCCATATAAAACTTTCACCATTCATTGGTTCTTCATATACAATGTCCGATTGTTGTTTTTGTCCACCATGATGGTGATGATATTTGGTTCGTTGTCCGATTACGATGAAATAATCATAAATTCTTAGATGAAAATGAAATATTTTTTCATGATTTATAAATGTTTGCACAGAAAGTTTTGGTGGCCAAATTTTTAAATTTTGTTTTTTTCGATCACGATGATGATGATGATTATCATCATTGGGAAATAATAATGAATCACCACCAGTATATTTTATCTGATTCAATTGTTTTTCATTCAATTCAACATGAAATTCACCATCATCTGATGATGATTCTGTTAGTGCTAATGAATAGAATGGTTTTCGTTCGCCATTATATCTAGTAGAACGGAAATTAAATTGATTCAAAGAATCATCACCATCATCATCATCATAATGTACACCAGCCATTTCATCGAATATTGTTACATGTGCAAAAGAATCAAATAGATACCATCGTTTATTATTAATCGATGATATCGATACTAGATCTTTATCGAATGTTAATCGTATGTTGTTGTCATCACCATTACTTTTACTATTACTACTGCCGCCACTTTTCCAATATTGATGTTTTTCCCATGAACATGACCAATAAACATTGCCATTTACAAATGAAATTATCATCATTATCGTCATTATTATTTTTTCATGGTAAAATGGCATTTTATCAACAAAATTTTTTTAAAAAAAAATTCAGAAATAAATTTAAATAACAAAAAAAAATGTACATCATCATCATTTAATTTGAAAATAACAACACAGCAACAATAACAATTGCAATAAATAATCAAACAAACAAACAAATCAAAATTAAATCAAAATCATTCACTTGTTGCTGCTGTTTTTCATCATTTGTTTTTTTGTTCTGCTCAATATCTTCTCATAACCATACGTTTTTTACGTCTTTTATCATCATCATCTTTCATTGGTTCATCCAAACGTTTAATATTAGGATTTTTATCGCAAACAAAAAAATCTATCAATTTATGTGTATGATATGTATAATCATGTTCAAAATTTGTTAAAACTCTACGATTAATCAGAATGGCCATTTCTTTTGTCGGTGAAATCAATGCCAATTGTGTGAATGTCGTGAAACCATATTGAACTGTTTCCAATAAATGAACCAATGCATTTTTTTTACCATCATTTTCATCACCATATTCACAATCATTTTTGCCACTTAAACGTAATGAATTCTCTTTTTTATAGCCTAAACATAGTTTTCCAAAGAATACATTGTCCATGTACATATCATCGGCATAGATTAAAAAATCATTTTGATCGATTCTATGTGCAATCTGAAAGAAACGTGTACCAGCCGATATTGGTATAGTACGAATACGTTGATCATTCATTTCATATTCAAAACGAAATTCTGGTCCAGTTTCAATGTGGTTAGCATGTTGTGAACACATCCATGATTGATAATCGGCAACCATAATACGTGCACGCCATTCGAAACCATGTGCCGGACGTGTTAATGACATCCATAATCGTGATCCATTTGTAGGCAAATAATTCATAATAAATTGTGATCGTTCACGAAAACCACCATTTTTGACCATTTCTGATGCAATACGTTCTAAATCCACTTGATAACCATCGATTAAATGTAAACGATCCGGATGTAGTGAATATTTTTGCCGTGATTGTGGATAAATGGTTACTTTGAAATCTCGATGAAATTGAAATATATGATTATCACAAATTGAAATTGCTATTGTATTTTCTTCCAATAGATCTTTAGTGGCGCCACAATCAATTTGTGTGGATTCTTTCAACACAGACATCGGTATATTCCATTTGATTAATTTACCAAAATTTTCATCTCTACCATGTAAAAGATTATGAAGAATTTGTCTTGATGGATGCTGTTCATCATCATCATTATTATCATCATTATGAAATTTGTTTTTTATACCCGTACCGGTACTAGTAGTAGTAGTAGTAGTAGTAATAATAGTATCTGAATCGACAATCGTTATAATAATTGATGATGATAATGATAATACCATCAACAACAAATATGATGATTTCATCATTATTCGATAATTATATATAAATGGTGCAGCGATGAAGAAAAAAAAACAAGCAGAAATGACCAAAAATCAGAGAAAAAAAATAATAATAAATCACGAAAACTAAAATTTCCAATAGAATTCAAAAAACATTTAATTTATATGGAAATGAATGGAACAAAACCCATTCAATCATTATGTGTTCTGAATTATTGTGTTTGATTATATTAAATTTAAAAATTTAATAATTAATTTTTGTTTTTTTTCATTTTTAAAAATTTTGTTGTTCACAATTAAAAAAATCTTTTGCATTTTTCAATTGAAATGGAAATTCTTTGCCAATCATACGCAATAAATTACGATCAACAATCAATACGGTATTCTGTTCACGTGATACCAATATTAATTTCGTTAACACAATGAAACCATATTGAAATGAACGAATTAAACTGATCAATGATTTGGACATCACTTCGAATGGTTCTAAATATTGACAATTATTTGTTTCACTTATCATACGTAACATTTGTGTTGAATGTACACCATAACATAATGTTGATAAATGTGTTGTCATATTGAAATCAATGATTTTAATAACATCAGTATTTTGTTCATGAATCATATTTAAAACTTGATCACCATATGAAATGACCACCATATGATAGCTTTGTGTTGATCTTAATGAATGATAATCATAATAATGTAGATCATTGTCACTGTCCATTGCATTACCATCATTGGATGATGGAAATTCGCCCACCAACCAGAAACGATTACAGCATAACAAAAGACGGCTAAAAAAATTGAAACCTTTATATCTTTGCCATATTAACGATGTGGTTAGCCGCTGTTTACGTGTCTGTGGATAGCCCCAATATAAATCTGTTAAACGTTTTTGAAAATTGCCCATATAATCATAATCGGTGATAATTTGATTAACACCAAGTTTATAGCCATCATAAAGATGTAAATGATTTTTTTCATTCGAATAACGATAACGTGCTTGATCATAGATTATAACATCAACATATGTTGGATCTCTACTTTCTGTTAATTTTTTACCATATGTACTGGTGGTAAATTGATATATACGATTCATAATAACAGCTATAGATACGGTATTTTCAAACAAATTCTTATCATAACCACATTTTATATGGTCATGTTTTTTCACATCCACCAATGAATGATACCATGTGTGTAGGCCAAATTTTTGATAACCAATATTATCATCTTTATAAATACCATGTGAATGTAGAAAATCTTCTAATGTTTCGGCTTCATTTTGATGGCTAATTTCTGGATAAATTATCATTATTATTCCCATAACATAACTGATCATAATGGAAATGTATTGCATTTCGTTTGTGGTTGTTGCGTGGTTGCGAATGACGACGACGAAGAAGAAAAAAACGGAATTTTTTTTCCAAAATTTCCACTGCTAATGAATATATTTATTCATTTCGATAATCAAATTTAATTTATTATCGAATTATTAGCTGAATCATTGAATCACCGGGTAAATTTGTTTGCGACTGTCGGTGGACAAGACTATTCCGTCCATAAAGATCATATAGATGAAATTCTAGACCAAATTGATTTAATTCTTTAAGATTTCGTTGTTGTTGTTGTTGACATTCATATCGTTTGATCAATTCACTTTGTAATAATTGTGAATATTTGGATTTTTTCAAAATTCTAACCAATTGTTCGCGGCCATTATTCAATGTTTGAACCATAATACCGATGCCAGCAAATGATAATTGGCGATGATCTAGATCATTTTTAGTGAGCATACCTAATGATGATAATTTTGAAAGAGCTTCGGAAAGAAATCCAGCATCATTCAATTGTTTATCACTATATTCAGTATGTTTTATACGTCGTACAATTTTTGTCATGAATAATTCAATGAATAAATTTTTTGATCCGGAATCCTTTTGATAATAACGGATAAAATCATCAATTCTTATGATTGCATCGTTTTCACGTGATGATTCTCCATGACAAATTATTCGAATTTGATCCTCATCAATCAATGTTTCTAATGCAACATCAACTTTAGATGAATCCTCGAATAATGAATATAATTGATGACGCCAAACTATTGGTGGTAATGATCGTTGTTTTATCAACCATGATTGTAGACATAATTGTCGAATATATTCATATGCCTTATCGACAGTAGAAAAATCATCAATTGATTTAACTACTAAGATTCGAAAAAAAAGAAAAATCAATTCAATAGTCTCGATTTTAGTCTGAATTTAATATTCTTACCAATCATTGTTTCTTCTTTGAATTTATCACGAATATTCGTTTGTATACGTCTACGATCTTCTTCGAATTGTTCATCATCAATTTGTTGTTCCGATCGTGAACAACTTGGTCGATTTTGGATGGAATTTTTTTGTCGTTTCATTTTTCTTTTTAATTGAATCAAAAGAAAGAAAAAATAAATCAAACAAAAATCTTTCTTTGGCTGTGTCCCTTTCGAAAACAACGTATTCTGACCATTGAAAATATTCGAATTTTTTTTTGCGAAACAATACCGCGACATTTAATATTAAAAACAATGGTTAAAATCATTGTGAAAATTTGCTGAAGTTTTCAAATTTATGACGGCTGCCTATGATCCTGATGGGTGCAATGGAATCAACACTAGATTCTTTAACACAATTATCATCATCACCGGCATTTTCATCATCGTCATCATCATCGTCGTCGTCGTCGTCGTCATCAAAAGAAACACATAGTTCATCGAAAACAAATCCAAAACGACGACCATCATCTACAAAACATGATCGTGAACAGCAACAACAACAAGAACAAAAACCAAATCTACGAAGACCAAAATTAGTACATCGTAATGTAACACGTTTCTATGAGATACCATTTGGTCCATATCGTCGTCCAGAAGATGTATTACGATCATTTGGTTATGAATTAATTCGTGAATTAGATCGTGGTGCTTATGGTGTTGTTTACATTGCACATGATCTAAGAAAAGAAATGAAAGTGGCATGTAAACAAATTGAAATGGATCGAACATTTCATCGTAATGTGTTTGAAGAAAATAAAAACGAACTATTAACTATTGAACGTGTACGACATCCATATGTGATAAAAGTTTATTGTCATTTTGTTGTACAAGGTAATGGTTTTAATCGAATGTACATATTTATGGCATTAGCTGATGGTGGAAATTTATATAAATTCATTCGAAATCGTAATACACTTATTACGGAAGAAAAATGTCGTTTATATTTTGCACAAATTCTTTGCGGTATCAATCACATGCATTCCGTTGGCATTGCACATCGTGATATTAAACCACAAAATGTTCTTCTTTGTTCAAATCGTAATTCTATTTCTGGTGATTATCTACTAGTTGTTACAGATTTTGGTCTAAGTAAAGTCGTTACTGATCAACAACAATTAGCAATGTCTATTTGTGGTACACCGGTATTTATGGCCCCCGAATTATTACAATCAAAACCATATAATCCATTTGCGGCCGATGTTTGGGCACTGGGCATTACATTATTTCAAATGTTATCAATGGAATTACCATTTAATTTTCATCAACCACAAGAATTTATTATACAATCAATGATGGATAAAAAAATAGCATGGGAATCGGCATTTCGTAGAACACGACAACAGCCATCAAATGAATATAAACAACTTGTACGTTCAATGCTTAATCCAGATTCAAATCGTCGAATACGTATGATTAACATAACCAATCATCCATGGATTGTACGTGAATATGCAATGGCCGAATCGACTAGTCGTTCATTACGATCATCAATGCGTTCACATCATCATCATTAGTAATAAAATAATATAATAATCATGATAATTAAAATAAAAAAATATTTTTCAATTTTATTTTTCATGTTTGTGATTGGTGGTGGTCATTATCATTTGTTAAACTTTAAATACAATTGCCTGTTGTAGATTCGATAAACGATTAGCCCATTTTTCCAATGCCTGATAACGTGTTTGATCTTCTTGGCGACAATTTTCCAATACAAGCACCTGATTCACCTGGTCGATACGTCCTTTGATCACACTGTGTGGTGATGATGGTAAAAAAATGGTAATTAATTGAATGGAATTTTTTTTTTGAAAAATAAAAAAAAACTTACTTATCCAATATACAGGATACAAGTAAACTTTCAACATCCGAAACATCAATATTCAGTTCTTTCGCTATGAATGGTATTTGTATACGTGTATAAGGTTTAATCAATTTGATCAATACTTGTGTACGAATATTACACATTAAATCTTCAATATGTTCTTTGATGAATGGATCATCCATTATGGTACGACGATTTTGACGAATAATTTTTTCAAATTCATGTATATCATTATTTTGATATGCATTCACCAAATTGGTCATTGCCAATATTTCTGAATCATTTTTATATGGTTTAGCTTCTTGAGAATCAAATGGATTTATATCGGATTTCATTAACATATTGGCTAGAACTAAATATTTAAGACAAGTCGTTCGTCTTGGCGAGCCGGATTCGTCATAGTTTTTGAATGCTTCGAAAAAATCCGTATGTGCTTTATCGTATTCATCTTCACGTAGATGCATTTTACCGCCACATTCACGAATCACACCCATTATCAGTGGATGTGGAATGGCCGATTTGATGCATAATGATTTTTCATAAAGTTTCTATTGAAAATGAAAAAAAAAATTTTTTGATTCAAAAAAAAAACCACCATGATTTTGTTTTTACCTTTAATTTTTTATTATTCTTCTGTTCCGTATACATTTGAATCTCCAATGCATAAATCTCCAATAGTTGTGTACCTTTTTTCAGATCATCACTACCATCATCATTTTGACATGATTGATGTAGTTGTTTAAGAATTTTAGACAATTTCTTAAAATCTTTACATTCATAATATAATTTTCCAAGCTTTATATTCGTTTTGAACCAAAGACGATCATTTTTAGCATCTTTCAATGCATCCAATGTTGTTTCATAGAAATTCTGCAACAGAACCATCTGTTTTGATGTCGATATATAATCCAATATTGAATTGATTGATTTTTCCGAATAATTACGAGTGACAGCATTTTTTATATATGTTAATAACATTTTATAACGTCGCATCATTTCTTCATAGTTGCCCTGCAAGTTATTCAATGAATTATTGAATGAATGAATCAAAAATAAAACTTACGAGTCGAAAATTAATTTTAATCATCTGCTTCAATGCTTTAAATCCCCATTCACCTTTTTCACCATTTTCCAGATCCAATACTTGTTGAAAACTTTCCAATGCTTTTTCCGGTGTATCTTTTAATGCTTTAGAATTATAATATTGATTCTCTAAATCAACATCGGGTTCAGAATTGGAATCTTCAGAATATTCCTATATATTTCAATGATGAAATCATATATGTCATGTAAACAAATTGACAAAAGAAAATAAACATACCAAATCATAGCTATCATCGCTATTATCACACATGAAATCATCTTGATCAGACATCTTTGATGTTAATTGATCGAATGAATTTTGTTAGATAAATTTCAATCAAATCAGAATAAACAAATGAAAAAGAATACTTTGTGTGTGTGTGTGCGTAGAAATAATGGAACACAAATTATGCATTACCCTATTTTCATGTGTTCAAAATCAAATTTTACAAATCCAAAAAGTGAATGGTGTTTATGAATGGTACAATGATTGGATATTGTTGAATGAAAAAAAAACAATTTCAAACTGCGAAAACACGATAAATATGTTCGTCATCTATGAGCAACATCTTGAATTTAGGCTCTATTTTTTTTACAATGCTTTTTACACAATTTTTTTTTCATTGTCTTTTGTGATCAATGGAGCTGCGGCGAAAATTATTTGATGATTATAACATAACACGACCATTCATGACCATTAATTATCACCATCATCGTCATCATAATCATCATCATCTGTCTTATGTATCTTGAATCATTATTTGTTTCTACAGCTGTAAGGATTTTATTCGTTTTGATTAAATATATTTCCAACACTAAATCGAATAATCGAACAAAATGTCAACATCATCAATATTGTTGAATAGTGAACAAATTCTTCAATTAACATTTGGTGATAAAGATATAGTTCGACGAATTAAATCATCAAATATATTATTAGTTGGTGCCGGTGGTATTGGTTGTGAAGTATTAAAAGGTCTTATATTAAGTGGATTTCCACGTATTACAATTATTGATTTAGATACAATTGATGTATCGAATTTGAATCGACAATTTCTGTATAATAAAACACATGTTGGTAAATCTAAAGCAGTTGTTGCAGCTGAAATTTCTATCGAACGTTTTGCACATCATGATCCATTGACCAAAAAACCATTATCGATAATTGAACCAATTCATGATTCAATATTGAATCTTAAATATGATCGACAATTTTATCAACAATTCACATTCATTATAAATGCATTGGATAATAATACAACACGTGTACATGTGAATCGTCTTTGTTTAGCTGCCGATCGTCCATTAATTGAATCTGGTTCGGCTGGTTATTTTGGCAATGTTACGTTGATCAAAGGTGGCGTAACGAAATGTTTTGAATGTATACCACCAAAAAAAGATGAAAATTCCTATGCATCATGTACGATTCGTAATACACCATCATTACCAATACATTGTATTGTATGGGCCAAGCATTTATTTGCACAATTATTTGGACAAAGTGATGAAGATATTAGTCCAGATGCAACGGTCATTACAAATGATGACGACGATCAAAATGATTATAATGAACAACAACAATTAAACATGAATCATCAAACTACAAGACAATTTGTTGAATCCAATGATTATGATCCAAAATGTTTATTTAATAAAATCTTTTATCATGATATTCGTTACCTGAAAGGAATGAAAAATTTATGGGAAAATCGTAAAAATCGTCATGAACCACAAGAATTGTCATATGATCAAATTATTAATGGAAAGATTCGTTTTGAAGATCAACAACAATTGCCGCAGCAAGATAAAGAATCAAATGGTAATGGTCAAACGACATCATCATCATCGAAAATAATCAATGATCAACGTTTATGGACAATGAATGAATGTTTAGATATATTTATTGAAAGTCTTTCAAAGCTAAAAGATCGGTTAAAACAATGTAATGGTGGTGGTGGTGGTGGTGGTTGCCTTGAATGGGATAAAGATGATGATATTGCTGTCGATTTTGTAACATCTGTTTCAAATTTTCGTTGTTATTGTTTTTATATAGCAAGAAAATCAAAATTTGAAGTCAAATCATTAGCTGGTAATATTATACCGGCTATATCGACAACAAATGCAATTGTTGGTGGTGGTTATGTATTGCTTGAATCGATTCGCTTGTTGCAATCATTATTACCGCAAAGAATTTTCAAAGAATCAGAATGGAAACCAACCGAAATGGAATTGGCTAAAGAATCCACTAGTATTATGATGAATTGTTTTTCCGTGTTTATTTCGAATAAAAATCTACCAAATTTAAGCAAAACAGCTATTGAAGAATTATTACCACCAATTACCAATTGTCTGGCTTGTTCTGGAAAAGTTCGTGAAGTAATCGTAGAATTATCATTTGCAAAAATTACATTAGCTGATTTGATTGAACAATTAGTAATGAAAAAATTTAAAACCGTTGCCCCGGATATTAATTGTTATGATTTAAAGAAAATGATCTATGCTGCTGACGATGAAGATGAATTGAAAGAATCAACATCATTTTATCGTTCGACAACATTGGAATCATTAGGATATTTTTATGATAATATTTGTTTGAATATTCAAGATTTAGAACAAGATTTCCAAGTAAACATACGGCTACGAAATGTACAATTTACATTGGATGAAGAAGAACAATTAAATGGTGATTTATTTCGTGTATTGTTAGATGAAAATGAATTGAATAAAATTCATCAAGAACAACAGCAACAACAACAAAAAACAGCTGATAATAATCAACAAAATGGACAAAATGATATTGAAACAATCATTGATGGTGTTGATGAAGAAGAAAATCGAATAACAAAATTGAAACGAAAAACAATCGAATCATCATCATCATCATCATTGGATGAACAACAGCAAAAAATGTCAACTATCGATTTAATAGATGATGATGATGATGATGATGAAATCGAATGTTTAATGGATAATGATGATAGACAACAACAACAACAACAATCAGAACTGGAAATGGAACCACCATCAACCAAACGTTTACGGGCCAATTAATCGAATATATTGAATCGAATGATTTTCTTAGATTTTCTTTTCATTTAAAAATTGATTTTTTTAATATAAATCAAAATAACCTTTTTTTCTTGTATGTGAGGGGTGTGTTTGTGTTTGTGGTTGTAATTTATCATTTTCACCATCATTGATCATCATCATAATAATAAGCGATAACAATAATTTATAGATAAATGAAAAATTTTTTCCATTTTGGTTGTTGTTTTGGATTTGAAATTCTTTTTGTTCACTGTTTTGACCAGATTGATTGATTAATTGATTGATTGAATCAATTTTCGTTTATTCATGGAAATTTATTCGTTTCTTCTGTAATCTGTTTTGATACACGAAAAACATTATCCCAATAAAAATTTGGTGGTCCAGCGGTGAAACAAATTTTCTTCTTAAGATTATGATCCATACGTTCAAAATAATACATGATATAAAAATTACACATTTCATCATCACCTGTGGAACCAATTTGTACTGGATGTGATTGATTATTATACATCGTACAACGTGCAACAACCATATCACCAGGGTGTATAGAAATTGTTTCATGAATTGGATAAAACATTTGTGGCAACTGGGGATTGCCTTTACCAATCAATTGCCAACGATTATTACGATCGATACGATAACCAGTGACCACTTTACCTAATTTATGTGTATGTGTTCGAAATGCAAACGGATGTATAATAATATTTTCACGCATTTGACATGCACTGTCAAAATAGTCTAGAAAAATTGGTAAACAAAAAAAAGTTGATTCGAAAAATGATGATCAATTTTTATTTTTATTTACCAAGTGAATGTGGTTGAATCACACCACCGGTAGCCAATAACAAAACACCGGCCAATTTATCGATTCTAAAGTTTGAAAATAAAATGAAATGAAATGAACATCATCATTTTTTAAATTTCATCAATTACTGTTGTGTTTCCTGTGGTAACATTCGTAACGTTATTCCTGAATGATCGGTATCACCATCTGATTTTTAAATGAAAAATATTATCAAAAATGTTTCATATACAGATGAACTTACTTCGAAAACGATGAACATGTGCATAATGAACCTGTAATACGAGATAATTGATATCTGATCCATAACCAACTTTGAATCCAACACCTTTTGGCAGTTTTAATGCCGGTGCATCCATAGCCCAACTATAGACAATTTGTGATTGTCCTTTACAGACTGGTCCACGTGGAAAAAATTCCCTTTCCGATGGATCAATTGATTGATCATCATCATCATCATCAAGATGATTATTAGCAAATGTCATTTCACCACAATCCCAAACAGCACGTGGTGTATCACGTTCATAATAACCGGGTATTTGACAACCATATATCAATATATGATGTGCTGTTTGTTTAGTTGCATTCGGCAAATATTCAACAATAAATTCATGTTCATAACGTGGCATTCTAAATGCCGTACAAAGGTAGGTTTCTGGTTGCATAGGTCGTACATCTGGCATTAACATTGGAAAATATTTACTATTTTCAGCATATTCATTTTCTTTTTCTAGATGTTGTCGTGCTGTAACCAGATTCCATGATAATGATATCAAAACAATAATACTGAAGAATACTAATGATGAATGGAATGCCATTTTCGATATATTCTTGAATGTTTTTGAATTAAATACATAAATTGGATTAAATCACGTTGAAAACTGGTAGGTGTTTATCACACACACACACACACAATAACTTTGATTAAATTTCAATTTTTTTTCGTTTAAATTTTTTTTAATATAAAAAAGAACGAGATTCTTTTGAACGATTATACGATTGTACTTATGACATTTTCATTTCAAAAGAATTCAAGAATCCAAGTTGGAACTTGAGAACACTCATACATACATACACAACAACTCGAAATAAAGATGGAGGACAATCTTGATATGGATTGAGTTTCGTTATAAAAAAAAAATTGAGAAGAGCATGAGCATCAAGTGTTGTTGCTGAAGTGAATATTTCATTGAATTCTTGAAATTCACTATATAGAAATGAATAATGGCAATGAGAATTTATTTTTTTCTGGAACCATATCTTCTTGATATCCCACCATAAAGAACCACACTGTTGCTATATTGTTTTTGAATTTCAGTATATTTAAGCAATTTGATTGTTGACGGGGTTTTTTTTCCGTCTCTCTATTGTCGTTGTTCAAATCATTTGTAAATAAAAATTTTCTGGAAATGACGTCGATACACTGTGTACTGTGTGTGTGTGTGTATGAGTGTTTGATGATGATAAAGAATTTTGATTCATCAAAATCGGATACAAAATGTGTGTTTATAACTCATTTTTGATATAAACAACACAACAAACGTTTTTTTTTCTCTCTAATAATTTTTGATGATAGTGTTGCCAATGATAACAACAACAACAACAATATGATTCAAGGTGATGACGAATTGAGAGAAACAAGACTAAATAGAATGAAATGAGAGTGTTGAATGGACATTGACATTTAGTTGGTTGGTTGATTGATCAACCGGTTGAAATTTTTTTTTTTTATTGTTTTTCTCGTTTGTTTTATTTTTATTTTTTTTTTTATTTTGTTGAAATTGAAATTTTCAATCATCACATTAATTATTTATTGATTGATTGATTATTGATTTATTTTCTTGATCTTTTCTTCATCATTTTTGATGCAGCCGATGATGCAGCTGATGATGCAAATGATGATCCTACTGCTGATGATCCAATTTTTCGTTTACCTTTACCACCCATTTTTGAAAATGGTGATACTTTTTTTCGTTTACCACCCCCCATTTTAGATGGTGAAAATTTAGATCGTACACCTGATGTCATTCTTGATGATGATGACATACCACTTAATAATGTTGAACCGGCTGTCGATGATCCTCTGGATGATGCACGTGATGAAAATGATGATGATGATGTTGATGATAGATTTGATGATGATGACATTGATGATGAAAATCTTGATCCACCACTACCACCAATACCACCACCACCACGGCCATCAACAACAATACCGGCTTTACGTTCACGTTGTTTAACAATATAAAAAACAACAAATAAGATAATCAACATTAGAATATTTTTCACTGTAAAAATAACCAATGTTAAAAGACGATAGAATTTATCCGATTTTGACAATTCTGGTAATTCAGGTAATTCTTGTAGTTGATGTTGCTGTTGTTGATCACCTTGACCACTTAATACAGTTGGTGGTTGTGTTGGTTTTTGTCCACGTTGAAATGGTTTAATTGTTGTGGATGGTTGCTGTCCAGCACCAACAATTGGCCATGGTTCTTTTGGTATTGAATCTGATTCTTTCACAAATTGTGATGGTGGTGATTGACAATGGAAAAAATCTTGTAATTTTTTAATCCAAAATCTTGATTCATGATTACGTTTTTCCAATACCATTTTATCCGTATAAATTACATATTGTTCTTCATATTTTGTTCCAACCAAATAGACAGTATTTTCAGCAATAAATCCATAATGTACAGCTTGCAATAGAAATGTGGTTGTATTACAATGACGTTGTTGTTCTTGCAATCGGAATGCATTCCGTTGTGAAAGTGAAAAACAAAGATAACCAATCGGTCTGTTCATTTCGACATCCCAATTTACTTGCACTGTATTCGATTCACTATTATGACCAATGGTGATCAATAATGATGCAAAATGATCCGATTTACCACTACTAATAATAATAATTGATTGATGTGATGTTTGTGGATATTTTCGTTGTTCAGATTTTATCGTACCTAATGAACCACGAAATAGAATATTGCGAAATTTTTTTCCATCCGAACTAATCATAAAATTCAATGCAAATTGTGATTGTTGATCAGCAAACAAACCCAATGATATAAAACGACGCATATATTCACCATTCTCATCTGTGGACATTTCATTCCAAACTTGTTTTAAATTTTCATCGGATTTACTAAAAAATGATGGATAACTTTTTTCCAACGATATCATTTGACCATCATGTAGATATAATCGATGATTAGTTGCATCATAACTGGTTTTCACTGCTTTATATACAATAATCATATGATTTTTAGTATATTGCCATATATTATCATATACAATGCCTATTGCTGCGGTTATTTTGTCAATATTTGCTTCTGAATTACTACAACTTATACCGGAATTCACAGCAACTATTGGTGGATGTTCTTGTTGATTTATATGTTCAATATTTTCCATCATTATAATAATGATGATCATGATGATGGTAATGGAATATGAATGCCTCCATTCATTATTTTTGGGCATAATCATTTTTAGAAAAGAGAAAAATTGAAAAAAAACATTCGAAATAAAACATTTGACATTGTGTATTTATAATGCACAAAAAAATCTTTTAATTATTTGATTTAATTAATTTTTTTGAAGAAAAACAAAAAAAACATTGGCAGTTTGATTGATTACTTTGATTTGTGAAAAAATTTAAATTTTTTTTCCGAACGATTCTTGGTTAGTGATGACGATGATGATGATGACTTTTCACATAAATCATCCCCATTATTGTTATGATTCTTATTATTATTATTGATTTCAGATTTAAGAATTTGAATTTCTTTTTCTAATGCGGCAATTCTTTCGGTATCTTGTTTTTTTTCTCGTTTTAGTCGTATAATTTCTTGTTTTTGCGTTTGTTGTAACGTTAACTGTGATTTTCTATTACTTGGTTTACGTTTCAATTGAAAATGGATCGATGACAATTTTCTTTCAATCACACCGATTGTTTTGATTCTTTTTGCCGGATTTCGTTCGGTCATGGCAAGAATTAATTTTCCAAACATTTTATAAAGATCATTTTCATTGAATTCTGATGGTAGAATTCTTTGGATTTTTAATTTATCAAGCATCAATGATTTTTCCATACCAGAACCATATGGATAGATTAATTCAAATAGAATGATACCCAAGCTATAGATATCAACACAATGATCATACTTTGATTGTTTCAATTGTTCAGGTGCTGCATATGATGGTGTACCCATACCGAACGATAGCGATGTTTGTAGATGATGATCATTATTGATGGATAATGATGATGATGATTGCACAGGCTTATAATAAGCATTTAGACTCCAAGAACTAAGACCAAAATCACAAATTTTCAATAGTTTTCCATCTAATGTAAACAGAATATTTGATGGTTTTAAATCCCGGTGTATTAGTTGTTTATCATGTATATGACGAACGCCGGCAAGAATTTGTGCGAACCATTTCAATTCTACGGATAGATTCAAATTATCAATTGTTTTAAATGATTTATTCCGATTTTCAATATAATCACGAAGATTTTGGCCACAAAGTTCCATTTGTATGAAAAGAAATGTTTCCCTTTTATTTTCATCCGTTTGTTTTCCAACATTTTTAACCATTTTCGTTCCATTATCTTTGACCGACGACGATAATGATGATGATGACGAGGATGATGATGATGAATTTGAAGAACGAAAAAATTTACTTTTTTCTTTCATTTTCGTATCATTGATTGATTTGGATGAAATGATTTCAATCAAGTCATCACCAAGTAGATTGTTATTGCCAGTACTTGTCGTTGTCGGTTCGTCATTGTGATCATGACCATCATTGACATTCACCATTGTTGATGAACAATTCTGTATCCACGATGTTTTATATTCAACAACATTTAAATGAGATAATTGTGCATAAATAATTGGTTCACGATTCAATTTATCCAATTGTCCTTGTTTTAAATGAATTATTTTCACTGCATATTGTTGTTTATCCACTCGATGTTGTACTTTATTCACTTTACCATTTCCTATTTTTCATAGAAATAAAATCATTACGAAAAATAACAGATCAGATAAATTAATAAACTTACCACCGCCGCCAATTCTTTCAAGTTCTTGAAATTCTTTTGCATAACGATCTTCATCATAATAATTTCTTGAATCAAATAATAATGGTCTCGGTTGATTCGAATCTATTGCACGTATCGTTTTCGTTGTTATGAATGATAAGTGTTCGAAAATTTTGTGTTCAATTCTTTTGCTTAGATTATCGAATAGTTTACGATTTTTTCGCCATTGAAATGTTTGACTGGTAAACTTTTTCAAATCATCAAACAATTTATTCACCAAATCTTTACCATTATTTTTTTCAATAGAATTCTGTATCAATGCCAGTAATAATAGATTTTGTGCACGATTTTGATTTCGTCGTACCACTTTATTATTATCTTTAACAGTTGTTACTGCTGCTGCTGTTGTTGTTTCTTGGTCAATTTTATCATCATTTTCCAATTGATTTATCCATTCGATTGGTAATGAATCAATGGAAGGAACTTTTTCCGTTGCTGTTTCCATTGTTCCATCATCAAAATCAAGAATTGGTTGTGCTTGAGGTAATCGTTGAATAAGTTCATGATTATTGATTTGAATTTGGCTTGGGCTTTGATTAAGGTGATGATTATTATTATTATTAAGATCCATTTGGAATCGTAAATGAAACGGCTGACAAGAATCATAAATATCCAATGTTATTGGTACTAAAAAATCATCACTGATATGTATTTTACAATCCATTGTTCTCTTTATCTCATTCAACAGTTACCAAAGTGATTATCATTTAAAAGAAGGCTGTCCAATAAAAACTACCATATCTTATTTATATAGTGATGATTAAATTTTCAATAAAAACATCTGTGAGAATCAAAAAAAAAAAACAACATTGAAATATTTCAGAAAAAAAACAAGCAATACTTTGGTGTTATTTTTATCATTATGGCTATTTCGACTGTAAATTGATTAGAAAAAGAAATAAAAAAGTGCAAATAGTTTCATCACATTGTCTGTTTGAGGTGGTTGCTTATCATATAGGTTTTTGATTGATTAATCGATCAGAACGAAAAAAAAGAAAGAAGTTTCCAGATTATTTTTTTTTCTAAAAAAGGTATATGACGTGTTTCTTTGTGAGAGAATTAAATGTTAAACAGTGGTTGATATTTTTATTTTTATTTTTGTATATAGAAAAACAGACATCATCCACGACATTCCATTCTGCAGCCGCATTCTATTCATTCATTCATTCATTCGAAATTATTATTATTAATTGATTGATGATGATGAAAGGAAATATTATCAAATTATTTTTAGTAATCATTTCGTTTACATTCACACATGAATGTATTGCACAATCTCCAGCAGCAGATGATACGAAACCAAAAGGACCGAAAGCAACGGATATTGTTACATTCGACATAACGATTGGTGGTGAATCGGCAGGTAAAATACGTATCGGTCTTTTTGGTAAAACGGTACCGAAAACTGCAGAAAATTTTAAACAACTTTGTATTAAACATCAGACTGAGGTTTGAATAATTTTTTTTCAATCAATCAATTTATACATTTCTTTTTCTTGTCCTGAATAGAATACTGATGATGGCAAATCACTTGTCGGCTATAAAGGTAGCATATTTCATCGTGTAATTGCCGATTTTATGATACAAGGTGGAGATTTTACACGCGGTGATGGTACCGGTGGTCGTAGTATTTATGGTGAAAAATTTCCGGATGAAAATTTCAAATTAAAACATTATGGTGCCGGTTGGTTATCAATGGCCAATGCTGGTAAAGATACGAATGGATCACAATTTTTTATAACATGTAAAAAAACACCATGGTTAGATGGCCGTCATGTTGTATTTGGCAAAGTATTGGAAGGAATGTCTGTGGTGAGAAAAATTGAAAAATTGGAAACCAATCCACAAGATCGTCCACAAAAAGAAGTGAAAATTGCCGATTGTACCGTCGAGACATTGGCTGAACCGATTTCGGTTTCACGTGATGATGCAACTGAATGAATGATGAATTTTTAATTTCTAAAAGTTTTCGGAAACAACAATCAATTCAAATGTCTTTAAATTAATAGCTAAATTCTTTTTTTTTAAATTCATTTTTAAAATTTTCAATTCTCTTTTTCTTTACAAAACAAAATTAAAGAAGTCTTTTTTTGTATAGAACAAGACAGAAATTTTCAAAAAAAAATTTTTTTTGATCCCTATATTGTAGTCCCTTGTTGCCGCCATTGTTGTTGTTCGGATGAATTATTATCTTCATCATCATCATTAGCTGTTGATGATGATTGTCGAAATTTTCGACGTTGAAAATGTATAGTAGACATGATGGCATCATCCAATGTACGATCCATTTCAATCATATTTGATTCCTGTAATCGTTTTGCTAATGAATCAATTTTCGTTACCAATTCTTTGTGTTTGTCATCACTTTTTTTGACAATCTCAAGAATTTCTGCCAATACATCATTGAATATGATTTGATATTTTTTCGGTTTATCTTTGTTCAATTGAAATTGAATAATATCGGCCACATCATTCAATCGGTTAATACGTGCCAATG
Source organism: Dermatophagoides farinae (assembly GCF_024713945.1). Classification (NCBI taxonomy): domain Eukaryota; kingdom Metazoa; phylum Arthropoda; class Arachnida; order Sarcoptiformes; family Pyroglyphidae; genus Dermatophagoides; species Dermatophagoides farinae. The sequence continues at coordinate 4,721,915 of NC_134682.1, forward strand.
CTAATAATCGTATACTTTGCATTATAATATTCATTGTTTTTAAATTCAAATTCCTTATTACTTCCAATGTAATATTTGGATGATTCTGGCGAATCGCCAATGTAAGGAAACAATATAGACCACGTAATTTAACCTGATTATTTGACATTTGAATAGATCGCAGTACACGGAAAGCCGATTCAAATGACTCGGTTGTGTTCTAGAGATCAAAATATATTTAAAAAAAAAATTGGAAATTTCAACAGATTTTCTCTCGAGTAAAGAAAAAACATACCAATTTATAGCATGCAGCAAAATATAGTACGGCCGAATCCACCGGATATTTAACATCGAAATCAAATTTGTTGGTTGCATAATCAAATAATTTCATTGCATCCTGATAACGGCCATTTTCCAATAGTATGTCCATCGCTATTGTAACGGAACTTATTTGTGTGAAAAATTCTTTATATTTCTAAAATTTGAAAAAAAAGAAAGAATTATAATCAAATTGTAAACTTCGATTATTCAAAAAAAAAACGAACCGGTTTAAAAATCCACATGGCCATATCGACATTGTTCAGGTGTCGTGCTAAACGCATTACAACCGGACCAAATTGAAATAGACCAAAACGCAATGATTGATTTTGTTTTTCAAATTTATCAATCGCTCGTTTCAACAGATCAATATGATCATCGGTATTGTCGCATAAGAATAGGAGATTTTTCAAATCTTCCGAAAGTATCGCATTTTTATCATCGGCAATATGTTCGGCAAGACGTTCGAAAAATATTGGTTTTTGCGAACCAAAACGTTGACTAACTTGTTGCCGTAATTGTACGAAACGATCCACGCCAAGTACTTCATCGGAAAATAATTGCCGTTTTGATTGTAAATTAATCGTTGTTGTCATTGATGTAGGTGGTACGGTCAAACATTTTGATTCGAAACTTGTGAATCCATTATTATTCAATAATCGAGGTAGATTTAATCGATTAAATTGTCGTAGATTATGAAAGAAAACCGGATTGGCCATGATAATAATTTTAGGAAGAAAAAAAAATTCAACTCAAATGAATATAAATGATAGTGGCAAAAACGTTGTTGAAATGTCGAATACAAAAAAAAACATGTGATCATTGTAGCAATGGCGCCATCTTTTGAATGAATCATATGATTTATGATTTCTTGTGTTTTGTTTCATTCGATTTTGGCCATCCAAATTGCAGATATTTTTTTGGAATTTAAAATAAAAAAATAACCACCAACAACGATGTCATATTCAACAAGATCAAAACGTAAAATCACAACGACAACAACTACAACCGAAAATAATGATGATAAAACGGAAAAATTATCATTGAAAAAGAATGCTCAACCACTGTCTACCACCACTATTCCTACGACGATGATGAAAATCGAAAATGATAGTGAAATGGATGAAGATCCTGACGATCCAGAAGAAGAAGAAGAAGACGAACAAGATGATGATTCAAATGATGAAAATGAAAACATGGCCGAAGAAATTGAAATACAAGCTGAAGAAAGATTATTATTTGATGATGTTACCAATCATCGTGATGTGAATGCCTTAAACGGTATTAGTGATCATTATTTTTTAAGAAAATCAAAATCTCGTTCAAAAAAACCAAAACAAATGAATGGTGATGGCGACAATCATTGTGAATTTTTTGAACAATTTGAAAAATCAATTGAAATGATGAATGAAATGAAATTTATTGAAACTATCGACATGGAAATGGAACAAATACGACGTGAATTACGTATCAATCATGATGAACTAGATATGCAACGATATTTGCAACTATTAATGGAACGTTTCAACATCATACTATATGGTTATGGATCCAAAATAAAAATTCTACAACATTTCATCGATAATTATCTTCATGATCGATATCATTACATTATAATACGTGGTTATGAACCAGAATTAACCATGAAACATATTCTAATCATTCTGAATCGACCATTAGGTAATGGTTTGGATTCATTGATTATGAATCATGATAAATTATTCGAAGAATTGAATGAAATGTTCAACGATCAACAGCAGCAACATCTATTCATTGTGATTCATTCAATCGATCGTTTAATACAAGAAGATCGTAAAAATTTAATGAAAAATTTCTTGGTAAAACTTTTCACTAGCGTTCATAACATTCATTTGATAACATCAGCTGATACGGTGTATGGTGATTTTCTATGGACCCAACAGGAACGTGATCAGCTACGCTTACATTCAATGCCATTGAATACATATCAGCCATATATCATTGAAAGACGTTCGATTAATGGTGCACATTCATCATTATGGTGGTTACCAACAACATCATCACGTTCAATAGGTTCCAGAATGATGTCAGCAAATTTTTCATCCGTTACCTATGTATATGAATCATTGAATGATAATGCAAAAAAGATTTTCATAATTATACTGAAACATTTCCTGGATATGGGAAAATCATCACGAACAATGAAATTGGATGAATTATATCGAATTTGTCGTGAAGAATTTCTCACTAGTTCACTGTCAACAATAAGACAACAATTGACAGAATTTAAAGATCATAAATTATTAAAATTTCGTACCGACATTGGTGGTAGTGAATGTTTATCATTATCATTTGATTTAGATGTCGTAAGAAAATTTCTTGATTCAATTAATGATTGATTTAATAAAAACAATGATTTACATCATTTTTATTTAATTTATCTTGTCCATGATTTTGTCGTTGTTACTGTTGTTGTTGTTCCAGGAAATCGATTACATTAGCTGGTAACAGATTGTATGTGAGAATATTCTTTTTCGTTTTCAAAAATGAGATAATTGAAATTTTTTTTTTTAAACAATTCTTTAGTGGCCATTTAAAAGAAAAATTTCTGGAATCATCATCATCATCATCTTGTATAAAACTAAAATCTTGGCGATCCAAGAATATATATCTGGATCACAAAATGGAAAATTCAAACGGGAAACAGAATAATAATAATTATTATTGTTTAAAATCGAATCATCAGTATGAACTATATGCACACACACACACACACACACAAAGAATTCGAATTATAGTCATAATAGAATATTCTTGATAATAGTCTCCGCCTACAAATACCGCCTATCAAAGTAATCTGACCAATCCGAATATTTACAAATGGCGTCCATATATACTATATATACATTTTTTTCGAATATTTCGAACATCAAGTGTATCCGTGTGTGTGTTGTCCATAATCATTTTTTTTTGTTTTTTTTTCTGGAACACTTGTTCCAAAAGATAGAAAAATGAAATTCGTTGATGTTAAAGTTCTTTCTAACGACACATCTGGTTTGTGTGTGTGTTTCATATTCACGATGGCAACATCTGGTTATTGAAGAAGAAATCGAGAATAACAAACTCGAGAAATGAAATGAAATGAAATGAACAACAACAACAACAAAAACAGCACAAGCCAATTTGATGTGTGCGATCAACGGCGATTATTATTTGAAAGCGAATTTTCTCGAAGCTTTTTTCATTTTTTTTTCTCGTTCGTCAGTAAAACATTGCACAAAGAATTTGGTAATTTTCCACCATCGCACACCACCACACACACACACCGAACGGAAGAATTGAATCCATTGGCAAAAGACAATTCAATGGCATTGAAATTATTTGTGTTTTGAAAATCAATCGATCAATGATCATCAGTCATCATAATCATCATCATTATTATTATTTGAGAGCCTGATTCATTTATTTCATATTTGGATCCAGGTAATTTTTGATTTGAATTGAGTGAACAAAAAACAAAAAACAAAAACACAGAATATTTAAGCTTGATTTACACCAGTTTGTCTTGGTGTGTAACATATTTGTATATTCGTATGAAATTCATTCGAACGTGTATGTAACATACGGTGTTATTTTTTTCCGGCTATTTTGATTCATATGTGTCCATTACCAAGATTGTCAATGCCAACACCATCGTTAACATTCGAAAAGGCAAAAATAAAAAAAAAAAAAAGTTTACCGACCTATGCTATGCTGATTTGACAGAAAATTTTTTCATCTCTCTCCTGCTTTCCATTATTTATTCTTGAGTGAATAATAATCATTGATTCATTTGAATGATTTTTTTCCACAATTCCAATTAATTAATTTCATCAATTATTAAATTGATCCAATAATCATGAAACAACAACAATCAGCAGCAACAAAAAAATCTCCAAGATCAAAATTATCATTATCAAATTCCAACGAAAAATTCTCAAATATCCCATCTTCATCATCATCATCATCTTCGGCATATATGCATCATAATAAAAAAAGTAAAGAATATCGTGCTTATTATGAAGCTGCAGCTATTGCAGCAGCGGCTGCTGCATCAGAATTTTTTAAACAGCCCACATCATCATCTGCAACATCATCATCGATTATGAATCAATCAACATCAATATTGGATTCTGGATATGGATCATCATCATTGAATCGTTATCCAGATCAAACATCAGCTGGTAATTATCCAATGGTTAATCCATATGATCATTTAGCATCAACATTGGGTTTGAATCTTCGCAATTCTGAAACGAATAACCATCATCATAATAATGGTGGTTATGGATCATCATCATCAACCACAAATTATCATTCACAAAGATTTAATAATTCATCATCGTCTGCATTCATTTTTCCTTATCCACAACATCAATCAACATCCGGTTATTATTCAAATGGTTGTTGTTCCAATAGTTTTGATCCGACAAATCAAGTGATTGATCAACACCTACAACAATCAGTATCCAATAATTGTTGGAACCGCAATACAACAACAACAACAGTAGCAACTTTAACTTCAACAATTCAAACAACAACGATGACAACAACTGGGACAACTAGGACTACCACCACCACCACATTATCATCATCATCATCATTGAATCAAGGGTCCAATGTCAATGCTGGAACGACTGCTAAAGCTACTAATACGAAAGCTACTGAAACCGCTGCAACCATTTCTACAACTAAACAAAGTCACAAGTCACATCGTGAGGAAAATCATTTAATTCAAATAGATTTGATCCCACCTACTTCGGGTACTAATGTAGATGATGATGATGATTGCAATCATCGTGGCCGTTCAACAGTTGATTCATCGACTTTATTGTTTGCAGATCACCGTCATCATAATAATCGATCATCACCATTTTGTAGGCCACCATCAGCTGCAACAAAAATATCAAAATCTTTATCAAAAGAATCAGCATCATCGCGACAAATTGAAATAAATTTCAATTTGGATGAAAATCGTAATCGAACAAAAAGTAATCATCGACCATCAACAACAATAACAACAACAACAGCGACACCAAAAATGACTGTCGTTCATCACATTTTATCACCATCGATTGTATCGAATGAATCACATCCACATCCACATCATCATATACAACAACAACAACATACGGATGTTGATCATTCAATAAGTCCAAATTCAACAACAATTTCATCATCCTCATATTTATCAACAGCTAGTCATTCATCATCATCATCATCATCATCATCAATAAATTGTTCACCACCATTGATTCTTACAAATGATGATAATTCACATGGATATATTGGTTATCCGATATCAACAACAAAAACTTCAATACATTTACCTATCCATCAGCAACAACATGGGAATTCAATAAAATCTGGTCCAACAAAACCAAAATCAAAACCACGTAGACGTGTAGCAACAGTAGCACAACGTCGTGCAGCAAATATCCGAGAACGGCGACGAATGTTTAATTTAAATTCAGCATTTGATAAGTTACGAAAAAAAGTTCCGACATTTGCATATGAAAAACGTTTATCAAGAATTGAAACATTACGTTTAGCTATAATGTATATAAGTTTCATGTCTGATCTATTGGATACAACAAGCATTGCAAGTGATATGACAACAATTGAACCACCACAGCAACAACAACAACAATTATCACCATCATTAACAATGACAAATCGATCAATGAAAATATTGAAATCAAAAATGGAAAAAGCAAATCGAATTAAGTCATCATCAATCGTCGACGATGATGAACGATCCAATGATAATGAAATGATGGAAGAAGAACAAGAAATGAATCCGATAAAATCATCAACATCGATGAAAACATTAAAATCATCATTTACATTGATGAATGAAACGAATGAAAATCAAATACCAACAACTATTGTAGTGGATAATTTGTCACCACCATCAACCACAACAACGACATTTCATAATCCTAATCCACCATCAATACCACAATCGTCATCGTATACGATTAATGAAAATATTTATTATCCAGGTCATCATCATCATCATCATCAATTTCTAATGGAACGTTATCCATCTACATCATCGACATCATCATTATGGACAGCGAATAATAATCATGATCACCATTATGGAAATCATCATCATCATCATCATTTTGGATCAAATTCAAGTGGCCATAATGATTTGGCATCATCATCATCATCATCGTCATTTGGTCATCATAATAATCATTATCATACACCATCAACAGCAACAACAACAATTCGATATTGTTGAATGAATATGAAAAACAACAATCCGAAAACTAGTCTTCCAGAACTTTTAATTCACATATAAATATTGTATTTCTGGGATATTTTTTTTTTCATTTCAATTTTTTTTGTCTGATCTTTTGTTTTTTTTTCTTTTGAAATTAATTTTTTTTTGTGATATATGATTTACGTGTGCATGTGTGTGTGTGTACGTGTGTGAAACGAAATTCATTTTAAAAATTTTTTATTTCAAATAAACGAATAAATTATCTGGATTGATGATGATGATGATGATGATGATTATGTTATTTAAACAAATAACAAAAAGAAAAACATCAACCAATTGAAATTTTTTTTCTTCTTCTGATTTATAGGTTCGCATTGTTTTTTTTTTTTTTTTTTTTTGTTCTTTTGAAGCACCTCCCTCGAAAATAATTTCAGCTTTTCAAATATATCAACATCAACATCAGCAACAACAACAACAACGATGAAAAAAAGACTTGAACGCAGCATCTAGTAAGAGATAGAGAGGCTTATCATATATGACAATGACGATGCTATATAGACGTTTTTTTTGGCCACAAGAGATTTACGATTATTTGTTCAGTGTATATTGCGGTTTTTCAATCTTTCTCTCTCTCCACTTTTCATAATCGACCGGTAATTATTTTTTTTTCGGTATTTGAATCCATTATCTATTCAGTAATGGCTACTTTTCATGTGCAAGATGTGTGTGTGTGTGTGTGTTTGAAAACAATTAAAATTTATGATGTTTGCATTTTGGGTTTTTTTTTGAATTTTTTTTCGAAGAAATTTAAATTTTTTTTTTTTTTTTTGATTTACCAATTTTTAATCAACAGCTGTTTCAATGTTGATGATCGAGAAAAAAATGACTTGAAATTTTTTTTTTCAATTTCTAAATTCTGATCGATCGAATTTTCAAATTGATTGATTACAAATAACTAACTAATTCGTGTTTGTCATTTTGTGGAAATTCAACAGAACAACAACAAAATCATGTTCTGTTTGTGGCCATGTATTAAAAAAAAAAAAAAATAGAAAAATCTTTAATGTAAACACAACAAACGATATTTATATCGAACACGTGGCGTATCGAGTTGTACGTGTTTGTTGTGTTTGTTTGATCTTAGATTTTGATACAAAATGTCAACATTCATAATTTCATGTATAGCCTACTTACTAAAAAAAATTGAAAATTATTATTAATTATAATCAATTTATTATTAGTGTAGAAAAATTGTGATTAATTGAAGAAACAAAATATCGAAACACATCAAACACATGTACTACAAAGTAAGTAAATATTATATATCTGACAGAAAGTTGAGATCCGTTGTTTTTTTTTTAGATGCAAGATGCATAGTGGATAATTGAATTGAATGGACATGAAATGAAAAAAAAATGACAATCCATAACAAATCGATTGACATTTTTTTTTGCTGTTTCATTTGTTTGAAATTTTGAAAAAAAAACAAACAAACCAGGGGGAGAGCAAACGATTTGACTAATTATAATCGGTTCAAAGTTTGGATTTTCTTCGTTCAAAAAAAAAAAAAATTTTTTTTTCTCAATTCTTCATTCATTCACATTTATTCAGTGCTAAGCTAGGTTTCTGGAACAGTGTGTGTGTAGCAGCCGTTAGTCAAAGTGAATTACATACACACACACACAAGCAGAAACATCCAATGGGTATATAAATGATTGACTTCAATAGTGAAACGAATTGATTTCATTTTTTTTTCAAATTAATTTTTTTACCCTGTTTCCATTTATGATTATTATGATAATAACTTACCATTTGGTCGTTTATTCAGAAAAAAAATCTCGTCATCATTTTTCTCCATGCGGCCATTATCTTCATTCAGTTAGTTGTTGTGGGCGTGTATGAATGGTTTTATATTGGCAAAAAAAAATAAAATGTGAATTTCAATTTTCAAAACTTTTTCACTTTTTATGATGATGATGATCATTCTTCAGCAGCAGCAGCAGCAGTAGATGTAACAGCTTGAAATTCTATATTTATGTGTGTGGGTGTTTCTTCTGGGTGGAGGAAGGTGATGGGCGATATATAAAAGTTTCATAACACAATCGCGCGTATCATCATCATCATCAAATGTTTCAAAAGTCATAAATCGGATTTAGATTTTTTTTTCTTGGATTTCACAAATAATGATGATGATGATGATGATGATGATGAAAATGGTTTACCATAAAATTGAAACGAAACAACAATTGAAATCATTCGATATTATAATGGTGGTGGTGGTGTTTTTGTAAACCGGAATCTGTCATTCGAGTTACGCCTTTCAATCATACACATTATTCGGTTGGATGGATGTTGGAAATAAAGTCTAGCCAGCTATAGCCTATTTCGTTGTTGTTTTTTTTTTTTTTTTTTTTGATGATCCGATTTTCGTTATGCTTTTTTTTGTGTTTCTGTGTGTGTGTGTAACAAAAGCCGATTTTTATTGATGGTGATGATTGTTAGCGGATTTGGTCCATGAATGATGATGACGATGATGATGAAAAAAAAAGAAAAGATTTGACAGCTTAATCTAGCGAAAGAAAGAAAGGACAAAAAAGTTAGCATAACCTCCATTTTCTTGTTGTTGATGGGGGCATTGAAGGTAAGTGTGAAACAAAATGAACAACAGTAGCAGCAGTAACAGCAGCAGTAGCAATAACAATAAATTGAATGGACGAGGAAAAAAATTGATCCAGAAATTAATCCGATTCGATGATGATGACGAAAAAATTATAATCCGAATATATTCAGTCAGTCAATGCAACACATTCGAATGTTATCTATATACCAATGCGGTAATAATTGAACTGGGCTATATTAACAGCAGGTGTAATTTTGGGTTGTTGACGTCGTTGTCGTTTGATTTGAAATTGAAATTGAATGTAAAAAAAAATCTGGAAAATTCAAATTCAAATGAAAATTATCACCACATTTTATATGGATTATAAAGAGAGAATATAACAATAATTACCATATTAGTTGATAGGCAATAATTTCTTTTCATTCCATTCAATGATCCTGATTATGACTTTTGATGACTTTTTTGTGTAAAAAACCATTCAAATTTGACAGGGCCCAAAACGGACTATTATTGTGTGTTCCAGTAAGAAGAAGAGAAAAAATCATCTTTTTGAAAGCTGGAACAAACAATAATGAAAAAAGGTTTGAGCTTTTGATTTGTGTGTGTGTGTGATTACAAAAGAAACAGAACAGATGACAAATTTATTTTTGATTTTGTACACTTTGTGATGATCATGAAGAGGACAGAGATTGAATTGTGATGTCTCATTCATGACATTTCAATCTCGAATGTGTCAGATATGTTTTTGTCATATACACAGATGATGTGTGTCTTTTTTTTTTTGTTTTGTTTATCTGTATGTCACATGTGTGATGACATGTTTATCGAGGCGTGAAAAGAAAGGTAGGCCACGAATTTTTTTTCATTTTTTTTTTTTTTTTGAAATTCACCATGATAAAGTTATGAAAATAAAAAAAATCAAAATCTTGTCACACGCGTTGCACGTGCATATCCGTTGTATTGTGGTTTTTTTTCTAAATCTCTTGAAATTGAGATTATTATTGTATAACAACAACAATATACAGCACGTGTCAAAATGAAAACAAACAAATAAGACAAAACACGTGCTCGATCTTGATGTTGATGATGATGATGATATTTGTTTAATTAAGTCAAGAATTCCATAAACATCACAAGTGTAATTCTGATGTGAAAATATTTTTTATAAATTCCCAAAAGAATATTGTAAAAGAAAAAAAATTCCATGAGAAAGTATTGATTGAAAAAAAGCAATGTGAGAAAAAAGGAAAAATTTTTAGATTTTTTTCCAACGAAAATTTCCATATTTCATTCATTCAATTCAATTCAATTTATTCATCAAAACACGTATTAGTTACACACGTGTCTCTCTGTGTGTGTGTGTGTTTGGGAAAATGAAAACATCAATTATCCGGTCAAATGTCAATTTTTTTTTGTCATTTGTGTATATGTGTGAACCACATTGTTGTTGTTTGTTATTTTTTTTTTTTTTGCAAGCACTTGTACACTTTATTCATCTGTTGTTGTTTTTTTTTGTCATTTCACGCTGACCATTTATGAAATTATGAATTCATCATCATTTTTTTCGGTTATTATTAATTGACTTCAATTGTTGTCATCGAAAACACCATTGTGAATTATTACAAATTATTTTTCTACACCCACGCGCACATATGCTGGATAATTAATGTTTAAAAAACACAACTTTTTTTTCTAATGTCGATAATCGATTGGTCAATTGTGTTTTTGTTTTTCTAGTGGTGGGGTGAAGGGGGACTATTTGAATCATTTTTTTTTGCCTTGTAAACAAAACAAAACAGAGAAAAAAAACGTCGTATCGATAGAGATCATATATGATCAAACGCACACACACACACACAATGGGCACAATGACCAACGGATATAACCGATGTGACTGTGTGGTGCGCTGCGTTTTTGTTTTGTTTTGTTTTTTGTTTGTTTGAAAATTCAATTCAAATCAAGCAGCTAGATTATGATTGAAGACTTTTTACCTTCTTTTTTTTTCTTTTATTAAAACACATTTTTTTGTGTGTTGCCAATGGCAAATTGAGATCCAGAAACGAAATTGAATGAATGAAATGAAATATTCAATAAATAAGTGTGTCACACACATACACACACACACACAAAATGTTTTCATTGCTTTCATAAATATATCACTTGAACATTCTGAACAAAATGAATATTATGATATGTTTAAATCAATATAAATCAATCGTTTTCAATCAATCAATAATAATCAAAAAAAAAAATGTGTTTGTGTGTACACTATTCTGACTGAAATCATCTGTATATATTATGAATATTGACCAATTTATATACCGATATATTGGTGATGATGATGATTTTTGATAGTTTTGACGGTTTCTGCTCATTGTGTTCGATAGATGGATCGGTGTGTGTGTGTGTGTGTGTGATCAGTCATTACACAATCAAATATGTGGCCATTGATCGACCGGTCGTTTTTTTTTCTTGCTTTTGTTTTGTTTTTCAATTTGGTCAACACTATTTTCATTGGTTGATTGTTGTTGGCCAGTCCATTGACTTTGTTTAATTTTTTTTTATTATGCCATACTAGATGAATTTCAAAATTTGATCGATTGATTGACAAATATTGAATACTGATTGTATTTTTTTTTTCTCCAAAAAACATCATCACTGTCATCAAAATGAATTCAAATGACATAACCACTGGTTTGTTATATTTCAAGATTCAATTGTTGTTAAAATAAATGATGATTGATAAAGTTTATAGACCAAACAAACCAACAAACAAAACAAAAACGAAAATCCGGTCATTGTGTAAATTACCATCATCATTAGAATGACCATTTGGTTGATGATTTGTCTTGATTTGATTGATATGTAAACATTCATCGCGCACACACAAGTTTTGAACATGACGGATGATTCGAACATTGATTCCAACATGGCTCACATACGGCCATCTAGTGTCGGTAAACAAAAACAGAAAACAGGTTTGTATTGTTTCAATATAACGATTTTTAATGAATGAATTTTCACAAAAAAAAAAAAATTTCAAATCATCTAGAATCGTCGTTTCACATTTTATCTGGTTGATTATCTGGCCGAGCTTTTGCAATCGATTCAGTAGTCAATAGAAATTCATTCAAACGTTTCAATAATGGAAATTCATTCATATCAACTTTGAATTTAATAGCATTTGCCACTTGTGGTACAAGACAAAAATCAGCCAATGTTAAATGGTCACCAAATGTATGAGTTCCACTCATTGGTTTTAACATTGTTTCAAGCATCTGAAATTTTTTACGAATCCATTCACGGCTCCATTCCATGGATTGGTCTTTAGATCCAGTTATTTCTTCAATTTTTTTCATGACAACAAGATTTTGAATTGGTTGTATGCCACTGACTATTGTTTCAGCAATAGCAATAACTTTGGCACGTTCAATTGGATCGTTTGGATAGATTGATGGTGTTGGAAATGTTTGTTCCAAATAATCAATTATGGCCATTGATTCATAAAGAATTTCAGTACGTCCATCGGATGTTTGAAATTGTAACGTCGGTACCTGACTTATTGGATTAATTTGTTGAAATTCTTTGCCATATTGTTCACCTTTAACCAGATTGATGGCACGATATTCATATGGAATCTTTTTCAATTCTAAAACAGCACGTACACGCCATGAACATGAACTTCGCCAATAATTGTATAAAACGAATTTACTTGGTGTGGCCATCATTAACTAATATCGATGAAAAAATGATTGAATTGAAATGAAAATTTTTTTTCGCTTCAAACGAAAGAATGAATTTTTATCGAATGATCATGTTTCAAGGACATTTGATATGTTTGCATCTCATTGATTTGTTTTTTATGGATGATAATTATCATCATTTTGCTATGATGGAATTTCGAATGAATTAAAATTGTAGAAATTTTTTTTGGTGCAAATAAATTTATAGTTACGTGATCATTTTTAATATGGACATATGTATGAAATAAGCTCCACCTTTTCAACAAAGTTGATTTTTTACAAGAGTATCGATTGTATCGATTCGATTTGAACTAGCGCTTTGTGTTGACACGTTCATGTGTGCTTTCAGTGTGTGTGTGTGCTGATGGTTTCCTTTTTCCTACACGTTGTTGTGTTCTGCCTCTCTGTGTGTGTGTATTTGTGTTTGATTCTTGAAATTTCGCATTTTCAGGTAAATTTTCAATTTTTTAAGGCTCTAATTTCATTGATTTTTATCATTTGATGTAGAAAAATGGCTCCATCACGTTATGAAACAGTGATTGGCCTAAATAAAGGTCATAAAGTGACCAAAAATAATTATCAAAATCGTCCATCATCGAAAAAGGGTGTAAGTATTGTTTTTTTGTTTGTTTCTGGATCGAAATTAAAATTTTTTTTCCCCATTCACTCACCTCATAGAAATTGACTAAACACAATAAATTCATTCGTGGTGTTGTACGTGAAATTGTTGGCTTCGCACCATATGAACGTCGTGCTATGGAATTATTACGTATTTCAAAAGATAAACGTGCATTGAAATTTCTTAAAAAACGTTTAGGAACCCATTTACGTGGTAAAAGGAAGCGTGATGAATTATCACAGGTTATTGTACAACAACGTAAAGCACAGACAGCTTCAACAGCTAAATAGATAGAGATGATATATAACCTGAAAATATCAAACATTTTTTTTCTTTTGATTTCTCAATTCATCATTTTGAATTTTTTTATTTTCAAATAAAACAAAAAAAAGAATGTTTTCAAAAGTTTAAAAACGAAAAAAAACTGTCCAATTTCAATCAATTTTGTCTTTCATATTGCGAACATATTTTTCAATCATTTTCGTTTTCAATTGCCAACCAAATAACCATTCAAGAGTGAGTAAAATGGTCGACACAATTGAATGTGGTAGATAACCATGACTTTCTGGTGTTGTCCAATTCACACTGGCCAATGCATTGCGTACATAATCTCTTGCACTTGGTGCCATTAATGAAGGCGATTCTTGTATGAATAAATTCGTACAAACAGATGCCGGTGTTAATGTATAGACAAGAACATTATATCGTTCACATTCAGCCCATAATATACGAGAATAATGTAACAAGAATGCTTTGGTTGCACTATAAACAGCTAGTAATGGTATAGCATGAATTGCTGTAAATGATGATACATTAATTATGAGACCATTTCGTTTTGTTACCATTGATGGTAGAATTAAATCAGTCATTTGTATGGCACTAACGGTATTTACATTAATCATATCCATATGAAATTTCAACGATTCCAAATGAACATGTTGAATTTGTTCACGTGGTGGTCCAATACCAACATTATTTACTAAAATGGTTATATCATCGATGTACGAGGCAAGAAATTGACGAATTTTATCATAATAATAATCAAATTGTTTAAAATCAACGGCCAATGTTTGTATCTGAATCGATGATGATTGGCGACATTCATCCAATATTTTCTCACTTTTTGCGGCCAATTTCTCTTCATTACGACTAATCATCATAATATTATAACCTTTCAAGGCTAATTGTCGTGCAAATTCATAGCCCATGCCATCGGTAGCGCCGGTCACTACAGCCCAACATTTACCATTCTGGGTATTCCAATCAAATCGGCGACGATTTAGATAATTCCAACAAAGGAAAAATATTCGAATTATAATAAACATAATCAATATGATGATAATCGATGCAAATATCACATTCATTATCGAAGAAGTGAGATTTCTTTCTTCTTTCTTTCTTGTTTGTTGGCAATCATCAATTTAATCATCAATTAATCGATTAAATTTAATTTAATCTTCCAGATCAAAAAAAAACATTGAGAAAAAAATGACAAAAAAACTATGGTATAAAAAATGGTAGTGGCATACACAAAGGTTGTTGATATCAAATTACATTCATTACTACATACTACTACGACAAATTGTGATCATTTTTTAAAATCAGTTGTTGTTCGATTATTGTGATTGTGATAAGGGTACCATTTTTAATAATCATCATTGTTGAAGTGAGAATCAATCGAATGCATTAATGAACAATATTTAATAATAAAATAATGTTAATCGTAGCTGAATAATGCTACTCTTATAAATATTGTACAAACATAATTGTTAAGTAATTACATTACTACAACATCTCTCCCTGTTTGTCCAATATTTATGATAAAACTTTAGATTTAAACATGTGGTTAAGAGACCGGCTAAACGCACGTATTCCATCCAGGTACGTAGTTGATCACAAACGTTGGATGTGTTAATTGATACATTGTATTTCCTGACTGTTGTACTATAGCTGTCTTTATCAGAACAAGCCAAGTTCGACCAAATCTGTTGAACAGATTCGTAATGATTTACTCTTTCTTTCGTATTCGACAAGAAGGTAAACTTTTGTAATCCAAAGAAACGTTGAAAATCAACATATTCTTTAAGATCACATTTAAGAAAATGCGATTCATCGCTTGTTTGGAAGGCCGCCTGTATAGTAGATATCCATGTCTTGATATTCGTACCATCATATTTCTGAACGTTGTTACAAACAAACGTTTCAATAAGGCTTGTTCCCATAGCGGTTGAAACATTCGATTGATCCATGTTGTTAATTACATTTGTTAAACTCTCAAGAATTAACAACAAAATCTGATCATTATTTCTTGGCATTGTAAAAAACAAAATTCGATGTAGAGACGTTAGTAACCACGCTCTGCTACCAAAAATGTTGTATGAATATAACGTAAACACGAATAATAAACACACAAATAATAACTTTTTTAATTAATTCATATTTTTACAAATTCATTCATATTTATATTGCTTTTAACAATTAATTTATAATTGAATTAATTGTAATATTTGACATATTACAACAATCATCGTTATTATTAAAATCTGGACCATAAATCAAACATTTTGACATCAATCGAATCAATCGTAATAAATTACCGATATCCAACGATGTTTTAAGTTTTTTCTTATAAACATTTTCAAATATCATGTCAATTATATCATTGGCTTTTGTTTGGCCAAATATAAATGCAAAAAATTTAATCGTGAAAGCTAGAATTGTATGTGGTACATAACCATAACTTTCTTTCACTGTCCAATTTATAGAACGTAATGCCTGATAGACATATGTTTGTGCTGTTGGTACCAATAAACTTATTTTAAATGTCAACGTAGATGATGCAACAGTTGCCGGTAACAGGGTGAAAATGAGTACATTTTTCGATTGACATTCTTTCATTAATGAACGTGAAAATGCGGCTTGAAATGACTATGAAAAAAAAGGTTTGGTCAATTTTTTCCGATTAAAATTAATGAATGAAAATTTATTTATTTTTTCTTATTACCTTTGTAGCTGCATACATTGTTTGTTTATATCCCGAATATTCGGTAATCATTGATGAAACATTGATAATAAGACCACGACGTTTCGATAACATTTTTGGTAATATTAATTCAGTCATACGTATTGTACTTGTCAGATTGATATCCATCATTTGTTGATGTAATTCACTGGTTTCATTATTGAATAATTGACCATTGATTGTAAAAGTACCGACATTATTTACCAATATGAATATATCTTGATGTTTCCTTAGGAATTGTTCAATTTTTTGATAAATATCCTGATATTGAAAATCAACAGCTAATGTTTCAATTTTTATTGATGGATATTGTTCTAAAATCATCGTGCTTTTCAATGCCAATTTTTCTTCATTACGACTAATCATCATAAGATTATAACCTTTTCGTGCTAATTGTCGAGCAAATTCAAAACCAATACCATCGGTTGCACCTGTTACAACAGCCCAATATTGACCATCATTTGTTGTCCAAATAAATTTACGTCGTTTTAGATAACGGAATAATGGTAATAGTATCGAATTCATAATCAGAATGATTGTCGTGATTATTGAAACGGTGATGAAAATTGTCACAAACATTTTTATTTCGGTCACTTTGGACTACTTTGAACAACAGCAGCAGAAACACTCGATCAGATTTTTATTTAAACCGATGGCTATGGATGAATAGATCGATTGATGTTTTCACAAGAAAATTTTTTTTTCTTCTCACACACCGAAAAAAAGTCCATTTTGGATTGATGCCAAAAAAAACGAAACAAACAGCATCTATTCCTGTTTCTCTTTTCACACATAAACACTCACACAACACATGTTGATTAATAAAAAAAAATGATTTCGTCAATTTTTTTTGTTGTTGCTTTTCTCGTTATGTTTCGTTCTCTTAGTCTCTTTGAGAAATGTAATTAATGTCTGTTTGTCTGTCTGTCTGTCTGATTAATTTGTTTTTCACACTTGTTCATCATATTTTCTCATTATCATCATCATATAGCTCGGGTACGTTTGTCGCTTGTTGTTGTATGTATTCGATGATGATCGATGATTGAATCGATTTTTTTCGTGATTGATCGAATAATTGATTGATTTTGGAAGAAGAGAACCAAGAAAAATAGATTTCATTTGAGTGAATTTTTGAGATTTAACAAATTTTATTTTTTCGTACTAAATTTTTTTTTCTTTGATTCGATTTTAATTAAATGAATCAAGATTTTCTTGTCAATCTACGACATTTACGTTGCCATTCAGATAATGTTTCAATACAATATAAAATGGTGGCGGTTAAAAATCTGGGCAGATAGCCGAAATTTTCGGTTGTATCCCAATTGATTGTACACAAGGCACCTTGTACATAACGACGAGCAGATGGCAACATTAGAATAGGTTTCATTTCCATTAAACTTGTTGACATTGAACCCGGTGTCAAGGTATAGATGAGTACATTGTTAGCTAAACATTCTTGATGTAGACCACGTGAATAATAAGCAATAAATGATTGGAAATATTTGAATTTTTCAAACTATTCAAAAAAAACAAGACAAAAAAGGTGTTAAAAAACTAAAAATCAAATAATCGATATATTTACCTTCGTTGAACCATATGAAATTGCCGGCCCATTGTGTAACGATGTAATCGATGTAATATTGATAATTAAGCCATTACGATTCATTACCATTGATGGTAATACCAATTCTGTCATACGTATTGTGCTCATTATATTTGCATTGATTAAATCACGATGATATGTTGTTGTTGTGGTCGTGGTCGATGTTCCATTATCATCATCTTCAAATTCATCAACATTATCAGGAAAATTATTACAGTTATTCACCAAAATAAATACATTATTCGTATCGATATTAATAAATTTACGTATGTTATCCCAGATATTTGATCGGCGAAAATCAACAATCATAATACGTATCTGTACGAATGGACATTCACGTTGAATTAATTGTTTTTTCTCTTGTAATTGGGCGGCAGGATCGCCACTAATAATCATAAGGTTATAACCTTTTAATGCTAATTGTCGTGCAAATTCATAACCAACACCACCATCAACAATTTGTCCAGTAATCAATGCCCAATAACGTCCATTATTTGTTTCCCATTTAAATTGTTTACGATTCCAATAATTCCATATAATCATCGTTGTACGTAATATAATGATGGCAATGGTTGTTCCAATCGTTATGGATAAAAATATCATTGATACATACATTTTGTCAGTTTGTTGTTAATAATAAAATTGTGCAGTAGTCATTAATGATGAAATTTTATCGTATGATCGTTTGTCATTTGTTTGTTTGTTTCGGTGGTGGTGGATTTATTTTGTTTGACATACATTGATTACAAATGTTCATTGATTGGATGATATGAAATAATGAAATCATTGCTTGTGTTTATATGATTTTGAGCTTGATGTTGATTTTCGATTAACCGCGGTTGGTTGATTGGTTGTTGTTGATTTTTTCTTTCTTTCTCGTTCATTTTAATTAAAATCAAGGACAATAAATCATGATTTCGTAGTAAAAGACGACTAATTTCCGAATCTAGAATTTATGAATTTCTTCCAATTCCTAGAAAATGAAAATTATTCAAAAACAACAGAAAATAGACATAAAAATGCTCACACGGTTTTTTTTTGAATTCGAATATTTATACAAATTGATTTGGTTTTTTTGCAATCCATAGATGGCGCATCAAATAAATTTTCCTTGAATAAACATTTTATTTTCTCTTGGCCACAGATGGCGCTGTTATTCAAAAAAAAATGTTTTCAAATAGAATGAATTGAATAAAAATGATGGTCAAAGGACCAGTTTATTATTTTTATGATTATTTATTAAAATTAAAAATTCTTTTCACTGTTATCTTATAAATTTGAAAAATTTGTAACATTGTGACATCAGTACGTACATCATCATCATCGATGTATTTTTCATTTTTACTAATTTCTGAGTTTTGATTTCATCATTTTGTATTCGTTTTACGATGTTTGTTCTGTTTTTCTTTTCAAAATATTTATACAACAAAAAACAGCAACAGAATAGAATTTGTTTATTCTATTCGACGATGATGGCCAACCCCACCACCATCAGTAGCATGATAGCGAGAAAATGAGTCCATTGAACAAAAAGGCAATAAACAAACAATAAACAAAACCAAAAAAAAAAAAAATCCTCGTATTGAATTGTGATGATTAATTTAAACAAATCGTCATCATCACCATCATCTCCGAGATATAAATGGATGCACTAAAAACAACAACATGGTTACTATTACTATGGTTACCTTTTTTTTTAGTAATATTTGGCTTTCCTTTGTGGAGATGATTATGGATAAATTTCGGACAATTTACAGAAAAAGAAAATAGAAAACATTGTTGCTGATTGATGTTATCAATTTCATCATTGAGTTATTATTATTGTTATCATGATCAGAGAACAAAATCCAAAATTTTCAATAATAAATAAATGTTATTATTATTATGCCATTTTTGGATCTAAAATTTATTCGAAAAAGAATTAATTATCATTATTTTATGATACGAATGTCGATACAATCATTAACATTACCATTGCCAATATCATCATCATCATTGCGTCAATTTAAACGCCGAAAAAGATGGCCAACATTCAATTGTCTTTTATTCGTGGCCATATTCTTCATAATCATATTGCCATTATTATTGATTTATCGTCTTTATTGGTTTCGTGATTTTATCTACATAATTAGGTAAAATTAAATTTTTTTTTTCATAATTTTAATAATAATAATTTGTTTGGTTTTCGTACCTTTTTCCTTCAAGACCAACATTTGATCATAAGGTGACGTTTAAAAATGTGATTACACATTATCATCTGATCGATAGCGGTAATGACAGTACTGATGATCAATTATTGTGTTCATTTCATGGATGGATCGCACGAAATAATCGACAGCCAAATATCAAAGTGATTGATGCATTTCTATTTTCATTAGAATTTGATTTACTTGAAATTCGTTTACGTGAATTATGGCCTGTTGTCGATATATTTATTGCAATGGAAGCGAATCGTACATTTAATGGTCAATCAAAACCATTATGGTTACGTGAACAACAACAATTCACTAAACGTTTTGAATGGGCATCAGAAAAATTGAAAATTTTCAATTGTCCAGATCTTCGTCCATTGGAATCAGGACAAAGTCCATTTGTGAATGAAATTCGTATGCGTAATTGTATGACATGGACAATACGTTCATTGGCTCGAACCAATGATTTGATAATTGTTGGTGATGTTGATGAAATACCAAGACGTGAAACAATCAATCTATTTCGTCGTTGCGATGGTTTTCCAGAAATTGTACATTTACAAATGAAAACATTTTTTTATTCATTTGAATTTTATTATTCATCAGATGATTTTTGGCAAGCTAAACTGCAAACATATGATCGAAAAAGATTCTATTATAGCCATCAAAAAGGTAGTGAACATCTACTTGCTGATAGTGGTAAGTTCAATGGTTCGATACTATCGATTGATTTTTTTCATTTTGTTTTTTTTTTTAATTTAAAAATTAAGGTTGGCATTGTACATTCTGTTTTCGTTACATTCGAGATTTTCGTTTTAAAATGACAAGTTATTCACACAATGATCGAATAATGGGACGTAATTATCTTCTCGATGATGATGAAATACAACGACGTATTTGTAATGGATTGGACATTTTCGATATGTATCCTGAAGTTTATAGTTTTAAAGAATTGATGCAGAAATTCGGTCCAATACCACACATGGATAGTTTTATCGATATACCAGCAACGTTATTACGATATTCGAAACGATTTCCATTCCTGTTGAAAGGAAATTGTATACGTGATGATTATCGCCATCGTAGTAGTTTGAAATGACAGAAAAAAAACAAAAATTAATCAATCATCAAACGACAACAGAGGGAAAAATCAAAACACTTACAAGGATGTTGGATGTGTGGACACATTGTCATTTGTAAGAAGATATATGAATTGATTTGGTCAAAACTAAATATAAAAAAAAATATTGCCTTCAACAACCACGAAATTGATTTTTGCCATATGATAGCCTATCTTTGTTTAATCAAACAGAAAATAAATGCATCGCAATGAAATTAATTAATGGACGCACACAACAACGCAAACGTTTTTCAATTGTCAACATATTCGATCCAATTTTTTTTTTCTGTTTCTCAGTTTTATTTTCAGAAATGAAAATGTGAGAGGGAAAAATAATCCTTCCATGTGGTGATAAATTTGTAAATTCAAACAATGACAAACAAAAAAAAAGTTATTTTTGAAATTTCAAAACGTTTATTTTTTTTAATATTGTTTTTGCTATTTTTAATTACAATAACTGGACATTGAAAGTGTTGAAACAGGGGGGGGAAAAAAACATCAACTGATGTGTCATTGAATTTTCAATCAATCAATCTTTCATTGAGTGGAGAAAAAAAAAGTGATGATTTAAAGACAAAATTTTTTATAAAAAAGACAAACAATCACAAAATTGAACATGAATAATTCAATCCATTTATATTTGTTGATGAAAAATATTTGTCCACAAGTGAAACCGAAAAGATTTTCCGATATTGATTGAATAAAATGGCTAATTTTTAATCGATCACGAAATTGTCGAATACGTTGTAATTGTTTGAAATGTCGTTGATGACGATGATGCTGGTGCTTTTGGTGTTGGTGATGATTATCGACAACAACAAAACTACGAACATAACGTTTCATTGTTGAATGATAAAATTGTTCATTATAAGATGGAATCAATGATAACCAAAGATAAACGGCAATTGTTGAAAAAAATACGGACAACAAAAGTATGACCAGAATGGTATTCACTACGGACATTCGTTGTTGTTGACTATAAAATAAACTGGAGATGATAATCGAAAATTTTGAAATCAATTCCATTTTTATATAAAATTCACGTGAAGTATAATTCATTGTACTTATTTCATTGAATAATATCAAATAATGACGATGAAATTGATGCCAAAAATTTCTGATTCTTGATTTAGATTTAAATCTAATCACTAATTGTTTCACTTGTATACGAAATAATTCAATATATTGTAACAGATGACGTATAGAGATGAATAAAATACCAAATGAATGTTTTGTATGCCAAGCGATGGCAATACAAACGATAATGAAAATGAAAACTTTGATGAAATCGATTCGATTGTCCCAATATATGTATAATACCCAATACAGTATCCTTAATAACGTGAGAATCAAAATATAAAGCAATGATTTATAAATTGAATTCGCGATTAGATTCGTTATCGTCATAAACCAATGGAAATAATGGCGATATTTTGGTTCGACAAATGTTTCATCATTATGAAAATATTGATATTTTCTAAATATATCATTTATACGACAATCATATGTGAGAATTTTTCGGAATGCAACGAACCATACGGTTTCTAGTATAAACAATACGATTATAGAATACCATAAGATCAGATTGAATGATTGAAATTTCAAAATTTTTTCCAAATCATTCAATGTAAATGGAAAAATTATTGTCGCTGTTGCTGGAAATGCAACTAAAATGATTAGATATACGATTGTAATTGTTGCTGCTAATACGATGGTTATTGATGGTAAAAATGTTTGAAACGTATGTGGAATTGTTCGCCGATAATAATCATCAAGGTTGTAATCCATTCGGGCAATATATTTTTTCCATGATTGAAAAAATGATACGGCTATATCAGATAATGGTATTTCATGAGAAAATTTTTGTGGCCAAAGTTTCATTTTTAATAAAAAATTTTCCATTTTTTGTTGTCGTTGTTGTTGTTTGTTCACAGAATTCAAAAGTCAGAATCATAATGAAATGAAATAATAAATCATTGAAAATGAAACAGAATGTGAAATGAAAAAAAAAATCATTACAATCACATGATCAACATTTGCACACACACACACAACAACAACAACAACAACAATAGCGACAGAGACAAAGCTCACTAGAAAAATGGTACATTTTCATTCATACGAATTCATTTTTTCTCACTTGAATTTGAAAATAAATTCACGTTAGAAACAGATAATCATGTATGTATGTGTGTTTGTGTTCTATTGATTTTTAATATACAGCATAAGTATAATATAATAACAACATTAAGACCGGAAATAGAACTGTAACGTTATTTATGAATATTGATTACAATAAGCAAATTTTTTTATAAAATAATAAAATCAATGAAAAATTGAGTAAAAATAATTCTGTATATTTATATTTTGTTATGAAAAACGCCTGTCCACATGTCATGCCAAATTGATTCATTGAAATTGTCTGTATGAAAAGATTCAAATGAATGGTATGATGATTGAATGATTTGGCCAGTGGATAATGATTATTATTGATTATTAATTGATTTCGACGACATTGTAAATAGTATTGTTTACGTGCATTCCAATCACATAGATAATGCCAACATTTTTCATTATAACTAGGTATCAATGAAACACGTGAATAAATGGCCGTGTTTGAATTGAATGCACACATCAATAATAGAACGAACATCGAATTGAATATATTCCAATGAATTTGTTGTCCATAAAAAATACTGCTGAAAATTATTGAACATTTGGATATCATTTCAATGGAAAGAAATACTGCTCGTAATGAACAATTCAATTTGGATGTATCATCATATAATTTCACATAATTCCGATAAAATTGTTGCCAAATTAAATGTTTATTAATAATAATTCGTTTACAGTGGCGCTGTTGTCGATGATGATGATGATGATTGATAGTATTTCGTTGTAAAACAATTTCCAATAAATCCTGCAATAATTGTTTGGATTGTAAACGAAAAAATTCAATCATAAACAATAAATATTTCATCGAAATAAATAGCTGGCCAAATGTATAGCTAGTGTGAATGTAGACAAAAATTGCAATCAAGATGAATAAAATGATATTCAACAAATGAATTTGACTATTTAAATATGATAGAATTTTACCATAAACAATCAATATGAATACAATGCTTACACCAGCAGTAAGTAAACGATAAATCATGCCAGAGAAAATGTTTGAAATTAAAATGAAACGTGTAAAATAACGATGAATATTCGTACATAAATAATGGCAATTATTATCATGACGAGAATATTCAATAAATATATCATTCACACGACATTCA
The DNA here is from genome assembly GCF_024713945.1 of Dermatophagoides farinae. NCBI lineage: Eukaryota > Metazoa > Arthropoda > Arachnida > Sarcoptiformes > Pyroglyphidae > Dermatophagoides > Dermatophagoides farinae. The sequence continues at coordinate 4,746,665 of NC_134682.1, forward strand.
TAACGAAGGATTCGTCGAAATACACCTAGCCACATGTATTCCAATATTAACAGAGTGAATATGGCATAAATGGCCAATATACGGCATTCATTAACATGTAAAATATGATCCATATCATTCAATGAAATAGGCAGACCAATCATTTTTGGGCCAATAACTAATGTGATTAAAAAAGAGATATTTACAGCTGATGCAAATGTTATGATTATTGTACGGCGAAATGTTTTCAATGTCCATGGTATTTTATGATTTTGATAATCATATGGATGATATTCAATACGTGCAGCATATTGTTTCCATGATTGAAAACATTGTTGCATAATCGTACGAATAGAAATGGGTGATGGACATTTATAACGTAGCCATAATTTTTGGATCAGTTTTATGAATATCATCAATGACATTGTTTCACGTTTTTTTTTCTTTATTCCAGTTGAACAAAATATCGAATGATGAAAATTTGATTGAGAATCGTGTGTTATTTATAACAACAACAATAAAAATTATTACTTAAACTACCACACAACCGCAAATTGTCGTCGTTTGTTGGAATTGAATTTTTTATGAAACATACACACACACACGCAAACATACACAGTGATTCTATACCATTTATTCTCCATTTTGGTAAATGAAAAGAAAAATGAAATATAGAAATTCAAAGAATATTCTGTATTGATTATCAATCAATGATGATGGTAATTTTTCATTTTTCATTTTTCATTTTTTTTTGCTTGAAACACAAACACAAAATCGAAAGAAAAAAAACACCACAATACATAATTATCTTTTAATGATAACTAAGAGAAATGAAAAAAAAAGTTTATCTTCATTTTTCATGCCCAAACAGGAAAAGAAAAAGAAAAGAAAAACAATAAGAAAAAAATGTCAAAATGATCGAAATTTTCAAGAAAAAGTTTTTGTGACATTTATTATTATTAAGTTTTTGATTGAAAATTCTTATATTCTGTATTGATTATATCATTTGTGTGTGTATGTGTGTGTAACAAATTAACGGTTTCGTTTTTTTTTTCGATTCCAATATGATAGAATCGATGATAACCGTAATGGTAAAAGGCATTATTATGATTCCATCTGGCTAGATGATCTATTTTTATCCGTTGCAACTTTGTCATTTGATTACATAGATCGATGATTGATTTTTTTTGCCTACATTTGAAATTTGATTATGGTTATTGTTTTTAATGTTGAAAATTGATTTTTCCGGATAATTGGCATGCGATTGCATTGATTTTTATTGATTGATTGATTGAATCCATTTATAATGGCCACAATGTAATAAAATGGACATTTCATTCTGAAAACAATTCTGAAAACAATTCTGAAAACTTTCAATTTCAATTTCTATACTTGTACTTGGAAAATGAAATATTGCCTTTGTTTTTCTCATTCCAATTTCAAAGAATCAAATCAATTGCATTGTGATTTGATTTCCTTGTGTTTCAACCAATCAATCATTCATTGTTTATTGGTTGAAACAACAACAACAACAAGAATAATGATCATAAAACGTATACGACAATACATTTATCCGGCGAATTTTATCCAAATTGATGATTTAATTAAAGATTGCTTTGAATGTTTCAAATATTATGTTTTTCGTTTGGAATATTCACTGGATGATTATCAGAATCGACAAATTCCATGGACATATCAAACATTTCGACGAGCCATATGGCTTACATTGAGTTTTTGGATAAACATTCTGTGTGTTGTTAAAGTTTTCATTTATCCTGACCATATTGTATCGAAAATAATGAAAAATTTTGAAACGGAATTTCAGTTCTATCGTTGCGATTTGTCTTTTGCACATTTATCATTCACGTATATAATCCTAGAATATCTGTGGTTCAATTTATTTCGTGAAATTTTGACTTATAAATTTAAAATCAACCAATTGATAGTGAAATATAGTCATGTTGATGATGATCATTTGGAGCCAGAATATCGCCGTCATATATCTTGTTTTATTCACTTTGGTAATCTTGCATCAAACGTAATGAATTTTTTCATTTTTATTGCCCTGATCATTTTCTATTTATTAACCATTTACCCTGTTCTTTTATTCTATCGAAATGATGAATTATCGCTGTTGGTTTTGATTATTTTCATATTAATTATTACCAATTCATTATATCGTATTGAATATATGGTTGGTCAATTGTTTGTCGCAATGAAATATCTATTATTCATTATTGAATTTTTCAAATTACAATTGAAACGAATGGTCACCAATTTACAATTGACAATCAAATTTGGTAAATTTTCTCAATCTCATATAAATATGCGAATGTTTTGGACTAGATTCCTGAAAAACTATGTTCAACTTTATTATGAAATGGCCATTCTCAATCAAACGATCAGTGGCATTTATTTCGATATTGAAGCCATATCAAAGTCAGCGATTATATGTGGCAGTTTGTTTTATAGCAAACAAATCCAGATGAATGTATACAATACAATAATTGTTATATTTTTTCTGTCACCATTCATCTATGCAAATGGCTTGTATACACGGGTGGCTCAATTCCCATTATTCAATCAAATTGCCAGTCGTTTGACCATACAATGGTTAGCACGTTTACAATATCAAAAATTTTATAAACACGGTATATATCGATCACGGTCATTAATTCATGACGCAATCAAATTGAATTTATTCACCCAAACAATGTCTGATAATCGTTTCGGTATCAGTTGTGGTCAAGTGTTTTTCATTACGAAATTTAAATTTGTTGAATTATTCTTGATGAATTTTGTTCTCATTTTAATGTTTTATAAGAAATTCTGTTTGTTATAAATTCTATTCATTTTATAGTCATTCGAAATATTAATAATGAAGAATAATATCTTTCATAATATCTTTTAATGGATTTTATTCCACATTGATCAGTAAATCATTAAAATGTTTTATATTATCAAATAAATTTCATCGTTTTTTTCATGTAAAATTTGTCAAAGTAGATTGGTGTTCGATAATTAGATTCGATATCCAACTGCTACTTAAACAATTGGCGTTTACGCCTTTCTGAATTAGTTTTTAGAATTGCCTCGAACCTGCCTGTTATTCGTTTATCGTAATAAAATACAACTTGGTGGCAGATGTATTTTGTGATTTTAATTGTGTTATTTTTGGCGTTTTTGGTTTATCAATTGTTTCTAAAGGCCAAAGTTGTCCATAAAAGATTGCCCACTGTTCCTAAGTTTGATGGATCGAAACCATTTTTATGGAAAAATTTTATAAAGACTTGGGAAATTTTCGAAAGATGTGTGGGAGAAGAAGCCGCGGAAGTAATATTCTTCAATGAAGCTTTGTCCGGTGCGGCGTTGGACTATGTCATAGGCCTCGACAGGAGGGCAGCGATTAAATTTTTGGCTGGTATTTTCGAGAATAAATCGTCCGTGTCTCGTTGGATTCGTGAGGACGCGAGGAATTTGTCGTTGGTTAAAGATGAGTTGGATCATTCCAATATTCTTGGGGCTTTATCTAAAATTAGATCTTGGAACAATCTTTTACCGGAATCAACAGTTTCTGTAGTCGGATTATCTGCAGTTTTACGAGACAAATTTCCTGTGGCTTGGTTGGCCGAGATTAGCGAAGGCGAAGAAATCAACATCAGAAAATTGGCGTATATTCTAGAGAGACGTGAATTCGGTGCTAGGCCATTCGCATCGATTGTTGAGAGTTCGATTAATGCTATAAATTCACAACAATGGGCTTCGTCATCGAATGGAAAATTTGGTCAAAGAAAAGAAATTCGATGTTTTTCTTGTGGCAAGTTGGGTCATATAGCTAAGAAATGTTGGTCTAAGAATAAATCGAGATTGGAAGGGAAGGAAGTCAGTGGTGAACAAGCTGTTAAACAAGTTGTTGAGTCTGAACAATCTGTTGCTGAATCGTTAATAAAGCATGTTGATAATTATGTCTTTGGTGTTAATGGCTGTTATCATGATCAACCTTTTATTGTTTTTGCTGTCGTTGATGGACAGAAGATTCGCATGCTGGTGGATACTGGAGCAGCCATAAGTATCTTGCCTTTAAGGACATTTCCGAATTCTTTACCGGCTTCTAAAGTTTTTAAAGGGGCGTTTGGTCATAAAGCTGAAGCGTTTGGTCCTTGGAGCAGAGACATGGTGATCGCAGGAAATCATTTCTTGTTGGAAGCTTATTCCGCTGATTTAAACGAGAACGTCGGAATTTTAGGTCGAGATTTTCTTGTCAAATACAAAGTTTCGTGGAATGCTGAGTCCGGTGAGCTGGTCGCTTCGCTCAACGGACAGAACGTTGTCTTGAAACAAAGTCGAGTTAGAACGAAGACAAATTCAATTTTCGCCATCTGGACGGGTCAAGATTTCATCGATGAAATGGAACAATTTAGGATTTCTGAAGATTCTGGTCGAGTTTCTGAAGGCATGGCAAGTTTGTTCCAGAAATACGAACATCTGTTTTCGGGCGTAGGTCATTACAAAGGAGTTCAACATTTCATTCCGTTATTGGACGATGCGACTCCGGTAATCCTTCCGGACCGGCGTTTCCCTGTTGCAGTCATGGATATGGCCAGAAAGGAAGTGAAGGAACTTTTGGATATTGGTATCCTTCGCAAGAGTCGTGATAGCGAGTGGGCGGCTCAAATCGTTCCTATCAAAAAGAAGGATGGTACGTTAAGGCTAGCGATTGATTATCGGGAACTGAATAAGAAGACGAAGAAGCCTGGTTATCCAATGCCTAGGATCGATGTTTTATTAGAAAAAGTTGCTGGGGCCGATAAATTTTCTAAGATTGACTTGGCCAAGGGTTATTATCAGATCGAGATTGCCGAATTGGACAAGTGCAAAACTGCTTTCCGGTTCGATGGAGAGCTTTACGAATTTAATCAAATGCCATTCGGTTTGTCCTCGGCTCCGCAGACTTTCCAGAGGGCAATGCATAAAGTTCTCAACGGTGTTCCTAATGTCGTCTGTTATTTGGACGATATCCTGATTTTCACTGGTCCGAACGAAGATCATTTGGCCGCTGTGGATCGTGTTCTGGCCGCTGTGGAAGAGGCCAATCTTCGTATGAATAAGAAGAAATGTCAGTTCGAGTTGGAATGTGTGGAATTCTTGGGTTTCCGGGTGGACAAGAATGGCGTTCGACCTTCGGAGGAGAAGATTAAAGCAGTGATGGAAATGCCTCGACCAACCTCTACTTCCGATGTTCAGACGTTTGTTGGTTTAACTAATCATTTTGCTGCTCATATTCCGGAACATGCCGAAATCGCTACTGTCAATCTATTTCATTATCGGTGGAACAAGTTTAAATTATTTTTAAAATGATAGATTGATTAAATAGAAACAATTAAAATTTTCAAATGAAACCAAAAACTAAATTGAAAAAAAAGTTTTGTTTTTTTTTGTCACAAATAACCAATCAATCGATTTGCTTAAATCATCACAATCGAATGATGAATCGAAAAACGAGAAAAAAAACATGTAAAACTTGTTTGTTTTTTTTTGCAACAAAATCAATATAATTGAAATGGGAAGAAAATGTTTTTTTTTGCAATTAGGCAGTAGAATCATAAAATCGATATGAAATCATTGATTCAAAAATTAAAAATTCATTTTATTCATTGGCAAACAAACAAAAAATTTAAATGTTATGATGATGATGATATATATGGAATTATTAAAGTTATTTTTGGTAAAAGAGATGATTGATTGACATTGCTAATGACGGTGCTGTTCATTATGGATAGATAATCAAGCCATACAGAATTTTTTATAAAACATTAAAATAAGAACAAAATTCATCAAGAATAATTCAACAAATTTAAATTTCGTAATGAAAAACACTTGACCACAACTGATACCGAAACGATTTTTAGACATTGTCTGTACGAATAAATTTGATTTGATAATATCACGAATGAAAAACCGATTTCGATCATGTTTATAATGTCGTCGATATTGTGAACATGCTAACCATTGCATCATTTTCTGACTAGCAATTTGATTGAATTGTGGAAATTGAGCTACACGTGAATATAAGCCATTAGTATAGAAGAATGGTGCGAGCGATAATATGACAATTATTGTATTGTGAATATTCATGTGAATCTGTTTACTATAAAACATAATGCAGAATACAATGGAACATTTTGATATGGCTTCAATATCGAGAAAAACGCCACTGATCGTTTTATTGAATATAGCCACTTCATAGTATAGTTGGACATATTTTTTCATGAATCTAGTCCAAATTGACCGTCTTTTAGATAATAGTAAAAATCTATCAAGTTTTATTGTCCATCGTAAATGAATAACCAATCGTTTCAATTGTATTTTGAAAAATTCATTAATGAATAATAGATATTTCATTGCAACAAACAATTGACCAGCCATATATTCAATACGATATGATGAATTGGTGATAAGTAATATGAAAATAATCATAAAGAACATTGATATCTCATCATTCAAATAGAATGAATAAATTCGGTGTATGATTAATAGATAAAAAATGATTTCATTAATAACAACCACCACATTCAATGTGTTTGATGCAAAATTACCAGTATGAGAAAAACGAGTTATATAACGATGATATTCTGGCTCCAAATGATCATTATTAAAATGGCTATATTTCACTATCAATTGGCTAACTTTAAATTTATAGGTCAAAATCTCATGAAATAGAGTGAACCAAAAATATTCGAGCATTACGAATACGAAAATTGATGGTGGAAAAATCAAATCACAACGATCGAATTGTAATTCTGATTCAAAATTTTTCATTGTTTTCAATTCAATATTAGTAGGATAAACAATGAGGTGAAGAAAACTCAGTATGTTTATCCATGAATTCAATGTAATCCAAATGGCACGTCGAAATGTTTGATATGTCCATGGAATTCGTTGATTCTGATAATCATCCAGTGAATATTCCAAACGAAATACATAATATTTGAAACATTCAAAAAAATCTTTGACCATATCACCAATTCGAATAAAATCCGTCGGATAAACGTATTGTCGTATACGTTGCATAATGGTTGTTTTGCTGCTTGTTCAATTTACTGTTCTATAGTGAATGAATGATTGAGAAAAACAGGTGAAATTATCAATGATGATTTTTAACTAACCAACTTGATCACAATAATCGGTCTGATCATTCATGATAAATGTTATTATTATTTTGAATGTTACAGAAAAAAAAATCAATTAACCTCATTCAAATGAGAAAAGAAAATTAAAAAACATGAAAGTTCGCAGTAAAAATACGGTGAAAATTGCATTTTTTTTTTTTACTTAACAACATAATTGCAATGATGATGATTTATTGATTGAAATAAAATTCATTTTTTGATTAAGATAGATAAACATAACTATGAATTCGTGATATGCATTCTTTATCAAGAATAATTCAACAAGACATATGACTCGTTGAAATGTAGAATATTTCCATCATTTGTTGTCATCAATTTCTAATAACTACTACTACTACACATAATATTCACAACATAGAGAATTTCTGATAAAATAAAAGAATAAGTTCAAAACTCAATATGAACAATTCAACAAATTTAAATTTAGTAATAAAAAACACATGTCCACAGCTAAAACCAAGACGATTATTCGACATTGTTTGCGCAAATAGATTCAATTTGATCGAATTACGAATCAATAATCTTTGTGATCGATTTGGACATTGTCGATTCCTTTGAAATTTAGCCAACCAGTTTATCAATTTGCGGCAGCCAATTTGATTACATTGCGGTAGTCTAGCAACACGTGAATAAAGACAATCGGCATAAATGAATGACGATAGAAGAAATGTGACAATAATCCAGTTGTAAATATTCATTGAATTCTGTTTACTAAAGAACAGTGTACAGAATATGATTGCCAATTTAGATATCATTTCACTGCAGAAAAAAACACCACTAACTGTTTGATTCAATATGGATATTTCACGAAAGAATTCATTATATTTTTTCATGAATATTAACCAGAATAATAGCCGTCGTCGATATAATCGAATCATAATAAATTGTTTGAATTTTAAACAAAAAAATTCAATTATGAATAATAGATATTTCATTGCATCAAACAGTTGACTGAACATCACGGTCATGCGATAAGCTGTATTAAACATCAACAAGTTATACGCAATCAATGTTATGAATGAAATTTCGCCATTATTGTCATCGTCATTTATATAAACTGAATATGTTGTATAATTAATGAAAACAGCGGACAACCATACAGCCTTAGACATTGTCTTGATCAATATTTTCGATATTAGATTACCATTATGAATCAAATGCGAAATATGACTACGATATCTAGTATTCAAATGATGATTATTATCATTGAAAACGTTATATTTAATAAACAATTTATTTGCATTGAAATTATATGAGAGAATCTTTCGAAATTGGTCCAACCAAAGATATTCAATTTGAATAAATGTTAGCAATAGAAATTGATAAATTAAATCAGATCTCTGGAAATGAAATAATTTTTCAAATTCTTTCATTGTTTTCGTTAGTATCCAGCTTTGTTCGAGCACAATATAAATGATGAACAAAATGTTTATCCATGAATTCAATGTGAGCCATATTGCTCGTTGAAATGTATGATATGTCCATGGAATTTGTTGATTTTGATAATCATCCAGTGAATATTCCAGACGAAATGCATAAAATTTAAAACATTCGAAACAATCATTAATAAAATCGTTGATTCGGATAAAACTATTTGGATGATAAACCAGCGGCATTCTGGATTCTTTTTCATCGCGAATTGTCGAATGATCTCGAAGAGTGAAAATGAGGAAAAAAATTGTAACAATTTTTTCTCATTCTATCTAATTAAAGTAATAGCAAGGGTCTACACTAATTACTTTATTGACTTGATTAATTATAATTTTGAACGACAGAAAAACAACAACAAAAAATATGGGACGAAAACAATAACAAAAAATAAGATACAATTATCGATCTATCTAATTGATTTTCTTATAAAACAACGAGACAAAAACAAAATTCATCAGGAATAATTCATGATACTTATAACGTGTAATAAAAAATAATGTGAAAACGAAACGATTATCGGACATTTTCTGCGCAAATGAATTCGTTTAAATTATATTACATGGTGACCAATCGGTGACCAACAAGGATCTGTATTTATATCGTTGCCGTTGTGATCGCGCTAACCATTAAAATTGATAAAGTGATCATGAACATTGAAATCGATATATTGTTGAACGTATCTGCTGAACAATTTGTTCAATTTCAATGATAAATAATTCTGAACCATATTACCAATATTCCATGCGACATAATCCATATGATGATAATGTAAAACATTTATTTTTCAATCAGTAAGGCAGAAAATCATATTATGTTAATCATAAATATTATCATTTGTAACCATCAAATAACTAATAACTACTTCTACTATTCACAACATAATGAATTTCCGATAAAATAAAAGAATAAGTTCAAAACTCAATATGAACAATTCAACAAATTTAAATTTAGTAATAAAAAACACATGTCCACAGCTGAAACCAAGACGATTATTCGACATTGTTTGCGCGAATAGATTCAATTTGATCGAATTGCGAATCAATAATCTTTGTGATCGATTTGGACATTGTCGATTCCTTTGAAATTTAGCCAACCAGTTTATCAATTTGCGGCAGCCAATTTGATTACAGTGCGGTAGTCTAGCAACACGTGAATAAAGACAATCGGCATAAATAAAGGCCGATAGAAAAAATGTGACAATAATCCAGTTATAAATATTCATTGAATTCTGTTTACTATAGAACAGTGTACAGAATATGATTGCCAATTTAGATATCATTTCACTACAGAAAAAAACACCACTAACTGTTTGATTCAATATGAATATTTCACGAAAGAATTCATTATATTTTCTCATGAATATTAACCAGAATAATAGCCGTCGTCGATGTAATCGAATCATAATAAATTGTTTGAATTTTAAACAAAAAAATTCAATTATGAATAATAGATATTTCATTGCATCAAACAGTTGACTGATCAGCACGGCAATACGATAAGCTGTATTAAATATTAACAAGTTATACGTAATCAATGTTATGAATGAAACTTCGTCATTTAAATAAAGTGAATATAATGAATAATTAATGAAAACACCGGACATCCATGCATTCATAGACATTGTCTTGATCAATATTTTCGATATTAGATTACCATTATGAATCAAATGTGAAATATGACGACGATATCTAGTATTCAAATGATGATTATTATCATTGAAAACGTTATATTTAATAAACAATTTATTTGCATTGAAATTATATGAGAGAATCTTTCGAAATTGGTCCAACCAAAGATATTCAGTTTGAATAAATGTTAGTAATAGAAATTGATTGATTAAATCAGATCTCTGTGAATGCAATAATTTTTCAAATTCTTTCATTGTTTTCGTTAGCATTGAGCTTTGTTCGAGAACAATATGACTGATGAACAAAATGTTTATCCATGAATTCAATGTGAGCCATATTGCTCGTTGAAATGTATGATATGTCCATGGAATTCGTTGATTTTGATAATCATCCAGTGAATATTCCAGACGAAATGCATAAAATTTAAAACATTCGAAACAATCATTGATAAAATCATTGATTCGGATAAAACTATTTGGATGATAAACCAGGGGCATTCTGGATTCTTTTTCACCGCAAATTGTCGAATGATCTCGAAAAGAGAAAATGAAAAAAAATTAACAATTTTTTTCTCATTCATTTTAGTCGAAATGAAAATTTAAAAAATTAATTAAAGTAACAGTAAGGGTAGTACAATAATTACTTGAAAACAAAGACATTATTGACGTAATCAATTAATATAATAAACGACAGAAAAACGACAACAAAAATAAGATACATTATCGATCAAACTATCTAATTGATTTTCTTATAAAACAACATGACAAGAACAAAATTCATCAGGAATAATTCATGATACTTATAACGTGTAATGAAAAATACCGGACCACATGTGAAACCGAAACGATTATCGGACATTTTTTGCGCAAATGAATTCATTTGAATTATGTTGCCAATTAATCGTGGTCGCCAACCGGCGACCAACAACGATTTGGATTTATATCGTTGCCATTGTGATCGTGCTAACCATTGCATCCATTCACGGCTACCAATTTTATTATAATAAGGAAGTTGTGCAAGCAGTGAATAAAGACCATTTGCCGTCAAGAATGTTGAAAGAAAAAACAGCACAATAATTGAATTGTAAATATTCATTGAATCTTGTTTACTATAAAACAATGTACACAATATAATGCCAAATTTAGAGATGGTTTCAATGCTGAAAACAAAACCACTGATTGTTTGATTCAAAATGAATATTTCATAATTAAGTTTATCATATTTTTTCATCAATCTATACCAAAATCGATAATGTCTATAATGAAGTGATAATGAACATTGAAATCGATGTACTGTTGAACGAATCTGTTGAACAATTTGTTTAATTTGAATGATAAATAATTCAATCATGAATAACAGATAAATCATTGCATCAAACAGTTGACCAATCAGATAAATGGTACGTAATAATAGATTAATTATCAATAAGCCATAAAAAATCATTGTAAAGAATGTAATGTCATCATTTGCATAAAATGAATACAGATTATATAGGCCAAACATTACGGATACACACAATGCAACCACAATGGTTATGTCCAGTGATTTTATAATCAATTTACCAATACGTATAAAACGTGTTAAATAACGACGATATTGTGATTGAAATTTTCGATCATCAAATTGCCTATATCTAATGAATTGATCATTTGCTTTGAATTTATAGCGAAGAATTTTTCGTAATAAAATAAACCAATGATATTCAAGTATGATGAATGTAATGATTTGAAACAATAAAAGTAAATCAGATCTTTCAAAATGAAATAATTGAATAAAACTTTTCATTGCTGCCAATAACACTGGATTTGGATAAAAGAATTGATAGAAAATAAAAATAAGATTCATCCATGAATTCATTGTCAACCATATTGTACGATCAAATGTATGATATGACCATGGAATCTTATGATTCTGATAATCTTCTAATGAATATTCTAAACGGAAAACATAAAATTTAAGACATTCAAAACAATCATCTATAATATTGCCAATAATTATATAATCAGTGGATATTTGGTGGCTAAGCAACAACAACAACGAAGAAAGACCTTGAATAATAACAATTTCATTTCATTCAAGTAACGATGAATCTGCGTACTTGTGTGCGATATCAAAAGAAAAAAATTAAAAAAATAGGAAATGGCCAAGATGAATATGATTGAAATTGATTTTTATTTCAGTAAATAAGATTTCAAATTGATTTCAAATGTTTGTTTAATTTTTTTTGTGGGGGTGGGGAGGATGAGGAGAGGAAAAACATTTTTTAAATTAATTTTTTTTTTTGAAATTTTCAATTTAATGTTCAAAAGTAAATTGTGGAAACAAAAATCGACCAAGATATTAATAGAAAATAAAATCGGAGTGAAAAAAAAACAATGATTAATCGTCATTCAGGCATCAAATTTGACGTCGTGTAAACAAATTTTTTTATAAAACAAAAGAATTAACACAAAATTCATCAAGAATATTTCAATAAATTTAAATTTTGTAATAAAAAATGCCTGTCCACAGGTGAAACCAAAACGATGATTCATCGACGAAATTGTCTGTATGAATAGATTGGATTTGATTTGATTACGAATCCATAAACGGTGATTATAACGTCGTCGTGTTTGCAATTTTAATCGATTATTATTATTATCAAACCATTGTAAACGTGCCAACCAATTGAATAGATAATGGTAACCAAATTGATTGTAAGATGGAAATTTTGCCACACGCATATACAATGCATTTGAATAACAGAATGGTGATAAAAACAACAAAATGGCCAACACGCTATAAAGATTCATATGAATTTGTTGGCTATAAAATAATGTACCACAAATGAATGCCGATTTTGATATGAATTCAATATCAAGAAAAATACTACTCAATGTTTCATTTAATATTGAAGTTTCTGTGAAACATTTTACATAATTTTCAGAGAATTTTTTCCAATTTAAATTTAAATAATAATAATGGCTACGATGATTAATGTGATAATATAAAAAAAGTGTTGAACGTTTATAACAATATGATGGCCATTGTTCGATATAAACAATCGGAAACAATGACGATATATCGAAAATTATTTGTTGAAATGAAAATTTAAAAAATTCAATAATGAACAGCAAATATTTCATTGCGCCAAACAATTGTCCAATCATATAATTTGAACGCCATAATGAAATGAGTGATAATAGATGAAATATCGATAAATATGTCAGATTCATTTCACCATTTGAATAATAACAAAAACATTGATATGAAATCAAAATGAAAACTTGAAAATTCAACATAATCATTATAATAGTGAACCATTTTGCAACGAAATTAAGAAAATGAACAAATGTGCAATATTGTTGATGATATTGTGGAAACAATTGTTGTTGATCATCATCATAATCATTCATTGAATATTTTATCAATAATTTTTGTGATTTAAAATTGTAATTTAAAATCTTCTGAAATAAAACATACCATGTATGTTCTAATATAATGAAAATAATGACCAAATTGATGATAAGAAATACTGATTTTTGTATTTGAAATTGTTTTTCAAAATCCATAATCATTGCAACACTATTATCATTCAATGACCAATATACTATGGCCATCATGAAACCGATACAAATCCATGAACAAATTGTCATCCATATAGTACGATAATAGGAATGGAATTCATTCCATCGACATTGATGTTGTTCATATTGATCGGATGAATATTCTAAACGAAACACATAATATTTAATACAATCAAAACTTTTTTCCGCTATTTCATTGATGGAAACAATTCGTTGTTGATGATTGAATAGTAATAATGATGATGATGATGATAAAAATAAATATTTCTTTGCAAATTTATTGATAAACATTTTTGTTTGTTTGTTCGTTTGTTTATTTTCAAGTCATCCACATTCATTCATTCATTCATTAGCAGCAGCAGCAGCAGTGACGATATGCAAATGTAAATTGGGAATTTGTTTCTGCCTTTTTTTTGTCAATTCCAAATTGTTTGCTTGTTCTCTAAAGATCGAAAACTTTTTTTTCGAATGAAACAGAAAAAAATTAATAGGAAAAAAGTTCAAATAATTCGAATGAATAAACTTGAGAATTAATATCATCATCATCTTGTTTTGTTTTCTTGGTGCGGTGGTATCAATGACAACCAGAAAAATAAAATACCCCTGAATACATATAAAACAGACATGGCGATCAATTTTCATAATTAATAAATTGCTAATTTTTTTTTACTCAACAAAATGACATTCATGTTATACAGAATTTTTTATAAAACAAAAGAATCAATACAAAATTCATCAGGAATAATTCAATAAATTTATAACGTGTAATGAAAAACAGATGACCACAACTATAGCCAAATCGGTTATTATTTCTGGCCATAGTCTGTGAGAATAAATTCAATCTAATCATTGAATACTTTTGCCATATACGATAATGCAATGATAATGATGATTGATTCCATTGTAATGTGGCAAGATTATCGATTAATCGCCGATAAGCTAATTGATTATAATATGGAAATTGTACAACACACGAATAGATTACATTTGAATAGATGAAACCAGCCATAAATACTACACAACATAATGTATTATAGAAATTCATTTCAATTTGTTTGCTAAAGAATAAAATGCCAAAAATGATGGCAATTTTCGATATGGTTTCAATATCCAAAAATATATAACCAATCGATTGATTATGAATATTTATTTCCGTAAAAAGTTGCACATATTCTCGTTGAAAACGATAATTATGCAATATAAAACGTTGTTTTCCATATCTTTGTTGCTGTGATGGCTTGATTTGTAAAATTTTTTTCGATCGAATCTTATTAAATTCAATAATAAATAGAAGATATTTCATTGCCTGAAAGAATTGTCCAGCCATATAATTTAAACGCCATGTTGTTATCATTGACAATATGGTCATTGTAATCATCTGGATACCATTGATAAATCCAGATTCATAATAATAATAACAATAATAGATGATTAACAGGAAAATTTCAATTTCACTTGACAATAAAAAAATGTCAAAAAATTTGAAAATTGAATTTCCCATGCGAACGAAATGTGAATAAAATATTTGATTCTTTCGTTCCATATGTTGTTTGAGATCAAAATTTAGATAGTTCACGTAGAAATTGATTGATTTATATCGATATTTGAGATATTTTTGCAATGAAATAAACCATGTTGATTCAGAAATCAACAATACAATTATCAAACATGTTATTGCTAGATCCATACGTTGGACATTGAATTTTTGTTCAAAATTTTCAATTTTTATAAAAAAATCATTCGATGGCCAAAATGTTATGATTGATAGAAAAATAATTGCTATCCATGATACGGTCGTAATCCATATGGAACGATAAAATGTTTGATAATTGATTGAACATTGATGATTGATATATTGATCAATGGTAAATTCCGTTCGTAATAGATAATATTTTAAACAATCGAAACTTTTTATTAATACATCTTCACCAAATACAATTGGTTTCATTATCATTTTGTATGTTTAAATCAGTGATGACTTTTGTTTAGCTATTCGTAACGGGAACACAAATTATACCAGCAAGCAAAAATTGTTTCATATCATATCAAAAAAAAAACATGAACGGTTTGCGGTATAAATAGGGTGATGATCAGATACCATTAAAACTAATTCAATGGAAAAAGTTTTCTATCCACAGAAAAACAAACGAATTAATTTGCTTTGAATTCCCATTTCTTTACGTCAATGCATTTTATTATGAAATGAAAAATGCAATAAATTTTTGTTTTTCATTTTTTTTTTTACCAACGAATCATATTAATAAATTAAGAGTTTTTCCCCTTAGGAACAAAATCGGAAATCTGTAATCATCATTAACTCAAATTGACAAATTATCAACAGATGAAAACATAACAATGCAATCATCAAGTGAGAGATTGGTTGATAATCAAGTTGTTATTGGTAACCATTACCAATTTTTTTTTAAAGTCTAATCCTACAAAGTACGATGATGATGATGATAGTCATCATCATTATTAGTAAATAAAAATAAAATTGTGTTGTAGGTGTTTTTTTTTTAATCAACAACAATAACAACAACAACATCATCACCATCAATCATTGAATTTTCGAAAAACAAACCAAAAAAAAAAAAAAAAATGATGTCCAGTGAACAAAATGAATTTGAAAATGTAGAATTATATGATCAATTCTATGAAAGTCGACCAGCATATTGGGATGTAAATAATACAACAACATTATCATCATCATCATTATCGATTGATGATCATTATTCAATTGAAGAATTATTAAACAACAACAACAAAAGCAATGAAGAATCATTGAAAAATTATGTAATTGTTTCATTATTAGAAAATTGTCATTTACATTTGCCCAAACAATATGATGAAGTTGTTTATCTTGGTTCCGGTGAACAAAGTGTTCTTTGTGCTGCACGTGATCGTTTAACTAGAAAAATGGTTGCTATAAAAAAATTTGATCAACCATTTAAACGACCCGATTGTGCTGAACGTATGATTCGTGAATTTCGTATCCTACAATTTGTTAATCATCCAAATGTAATGAATTTATTGGATGCATTTCCAGGTAATGCACAATCGTTGGATCAATTTGAAGATGTATATCTAGTCACTGAACTAATGGATCATGATTTAACAATAATTTGTAATGATAATAAAAATCATCTTTGTCATCGTGAAATTGCTGACATTGTTTATCAAATTCTATCGGGTGTTCAATATCTTCATCGTATTGGCGTTGTTCACGGGGATCTATCACCAGCCAATATTGTTGTTCGTCGTCATCGCAATGATGGTCATTTAGAGTTGAAAATTATTGATTTTAGCCAAACACGTTCACGACAATCAATGATGATGAATGATGATCAGCGACAATTATTGTTTTCAACAAGATCATATCGTGCACCTGAAGTAATATTGAATATGGATAATTATTTTGATTATCCAATCGATATATGGTCCATTGGTTGTATAATGGCCGAACTGATTAATAAAGATGTTTTATTCAGAGGCATTAGTAATCTACATCAATGGAAACATATTGAATCTTTGCTGGGTAATCCAAAAGAAACATTCATACGAAGAATACGTTCTAGTGTAAGAAAAATTCTTAATGGTAATCGACAACAACAACGACGATCATCGGTAATTTATCGAAGAAATTTGAATCAAATTTTCAATAAAGAATTTGATTCAAACGCCAACAACAAAGACGAAGAACATAATAATGAAAAAGCAATGGATTTATTACGACGAATTCTGGTTGTTGATCCACGCGAACGTATAACCGTAGATGAAGCGTTGAAACATGAATATTTTTCGATTCGAAATTCCATATTACAACAAAATGATGAAGAACAAGAAAAAATGGAAAACATTTGTAAACAATCAATAATCGAATATCGTGAACAATCGAATAATAGTATCGATACCCTGCCAGAAAATGAACAACATAATCAATGGAAAAAATTGCTATTCGATAAAATTCGTGTGTTTCAACATAAAAATCGACAACAAATTCGTCGAACATTGAATTCAATTTGAAAAAAATGAATATATATTGATTTCATTCAAAGTGAAAATTGGAGATGAAACTTACGCGTGATGATTGGTTCAAAATGTCAGCTGGGAAAAAAATTAAAGGTCATTTTTTTCATTGATAATATTATCAAGCAAAACACAAAAAAGAACATATTGATGCAATAAACCAATCGATGATGACGAATGTGATTTTGATTGATTCAAATTTTGGAACCACCTGTGTTGATTTATGAATGATGATTGATTGATGTCGACGTGTGAAGAAAATGTTGTGTCGCACACTTGAAATTTTTGATGAGGATGATCAAAGGTTGTTTCAACAGCGAACCAATTAATGTAGTTATATGTCTAGTTGATGATGAAATGAAATAAATAAATTGGTCATAATAATCAAATTTATTCATGAACATGAAAAAACAACAAAAATAAATGTTCACAAACGTAAAAAAAAATTTCGAATGATTAGAATCAAATGTCACGTTCATAAATGACGAAACAAAATTACATTCGAATCTTTTGTTTACTTTATTTTGATATCGTTTTGGCCACGATTTTTTTCCAAGATGATGATGATCAAATTTCACTGATTGTTGTTTTTATTGTTATCTCACATAATCTTTATTTAATCTATTGTCAATTGAGATGTATGATGATCACAAAACGTGATCATTGATCGTGATTTTTATTGTTATTGTTGCGACGATAAAATCTACAGAATCTAAGAACTACAAGGCCATCATCATCATCTATCTATCTAGAAAGGTAAACATGTTGTGATTAAATCAATGTCAAACATTTCATTTTATTTTATTCATAATCTAGAGATATGGAAACATGTCGAATGAATAAATATAAAGAAAACAATACGAAATGATCATCATCTCAAATGGAACAAAATTGATAATCATATCGAATGAAAGTGAATCTAATAGTAGATTATCATAACTGTGATTCGTTCATCATTATCATCATTGTTCATCATCATAATCACTGTCACTTTGAGTGTTTATCAAAATCACAATGAGAATCATTTTTCTGTTTTTCTGTTGTCAAAACAAATCCGATATGGATCTACATGATCATCTTTGTTTTTATGTGAATCTTTCTTCCCCTACATTTCATGATTGGATTTCAAGCTAAGCATTTCTTTCATTTTCTTTAAATGTCAAGTAAATTTGTGAAATGTATTTTTGTTTCTGTCATTACGTAAATATAATGTTCTAATCGTCTTTATATAAATGATGATGAATATGTAAATGTCAAATGATATCGAAATAAACGAGAAAATTTGTCGAAAGTTATCATCACAGCATTACACTCGACCAATAAAAAAATATTGATTTGCCTTGATGATGATCAAATTTGAATCGATAAATATTTGACAGATTAATATTCACCAATAATCATCGATCCAATTCGAGTATCTGTGTGTTTGGTTTCGTCGCTAATGATGGAATATCGCAGTGATTCTCAACCTTTTTTTTTGTTGCGGCACACATTTTACGATTTCAAAATTTGGCGGCACACAAAGAAAAAGCACTGCGTAAAATAGATTATGATAATGATTTTAAATGTGCTAAATAAAATAATATATAATATGTACTACAAAAATAACAGTATGTAGTGTATTTGTTGTTAATTCGTTTATTCCAGTTCAGAATCGAGAAAATGACAAATCCAACCTAACACGATCAGTTCAGAATTCAAAATTCAAAATAAAAAAATAACAAGTCAAACTTAACACGACCAGTTCAGAATTCAAAATCAAAAAAATGGCAAATCCAAACTAACACGACTAGTTCAGAATCGAGAAAATAACAAGTCAAACTTAACACGACCAGTTCAGAATTCAAAATCAAAAAAATGACAAATCCAAACTAACACGACTAGTTCAGAATCGAGAAAATAACAAATCAAACTTAACACGACCAGTTCAGAATTCAAAATCAAAAAAATGGCAAATCCAAACTAACACGACTAGTTCAGAATCGAGAAAATAACAAGTCAAACTTAACACGACCAGTTCAGAATTCAAAATACAGAATCGAGAAAATAACAAATCCAACCTAAAACGATCAGTTCAGAATCGAGAAAATAACAAATCCAACCTAACACGATCAGTTCAGAATCGAGAAAATAACAAATCCAACCTAACACGATCAGTTCAGAATCGAGAAAATAACAAATCCAACCTAAGACGACCAGTTCAGAATTCAAAATTCAAAATAAAAAAAAATAACAAGTCAAACTTAACACGACCAGTTCAGAATTCAAAATCAAAAAAATGGCAAATCCAAACTAACACGACGAGTTCAGAATCGAGAAAATAACAAATCCAACCTAACACGAGCAGTTCAGATGGTTAGTTATTGGAATTAGTTACCAGAATTGGTTGGTTTCTATACCGTTTTTTAGATTCATTAAAAATTATTTTCAATGATGAATTGTGTTTTCCAAGATTCAGAGTTAAATAATGTTTGTTACATTTAATTAATTCGATATGTATCGGATGTTCTGCCATTGAAGATGAACTGGTCGTTTTAGTTTGGACTTGTTATTTTCTCGATTCTGAACTGGTCGTGTTAGGTTGGATTTGCCATTTTCTCGATTCTGAACTGGACGTGTTAGGTTGGATTTGTTATTTTCTGGATTTTGAATTTTGAATTCTGAACTGATCGTGTTAGGTTGGATTTGTTATTTTCTCGATTCTGAACTCTGAACTGATCGTGTTAGTTTGGATTTGTCATTTTCTCGATTCTGAACTCTGAACTGATCGTGTTAGTTTGGATTTGTCATTTTCTCGATTCTGAACTGGCCGTGTTAAGTTGGATTTGCCTTTTTCTCGATTGTGAATTTTGAATTCAGAACTGATCGTGTTAGTTTGGATTTGTTATTTTCTGGATTTTGAATTTTGAATTCTGAACTGATCGTGTTAGGTTGGATTTGTTATTTTCTCGATTCTGAACTCTGAACTGATCGTGTTAGTTTGGATTTGTCATTTTCTCGATTCTGAACTGGTCGTGTTAAGTTGGATTTGCCTTTTTCTCGATTGTGAATTTTGAATTCAGAACTGATCGTGTTAGTTTGGATTTGTTATTTTCTCGATTCTGAACTGGTCGTGTTAGGTTGGATTTGTTATTTTCTTGATTTTGTACTGATCGTGTTAGATCGGATTTGCCTTTTTCTCGATTGTGAATTTTGAATTCTGAACTGATCGTGTTAGTTTGGATTTGTTATTTTCTCGATTTTGAATTCTGAACTGGTCGTGTTAGTTTGGACTTGCCATTTCTAGAATCTAGCACTTTTTGTAAAACATTGATTAATAAAAAATTGTTTAAAGAAGAATTGCTTTTATTTGTTTGTTTAATTATACTTATTTTTCCTATGTTGGTTCCACTACAAACAATTCGCACAACTATTAATAGATATTTGACTAATCGAAGTACATGTTTTTGATTCAGGATTACCATAATATTCAAATGTATCAAAACAAAAAATATTTTCATTTTATTAAATCTAAAATTTGGCGGCACAATCTTAGAATTTGGCGGCACACAAAAGTGCCGCGGCACAGTGGTTGAGAATGACTGGAATATCGTGTATAGAATCGATTCATTATGTTTGAAAAATTCAAAGTTGAAGTCTTCAAACTGTTTTTATTTTCATATATAAATATCAAATGAATGATATACAAAGACTCACACAGATCACCTAATCATCATCAGATATATTCCAGTGAGAAATTACTACCAAGAATTAAATCATCATGATCTTTACTATTTATCGTACCAAATATATACGTATAAGTGATGTAATCAATGATTGTTTTGAATGTCTAAAATTCTACGTATTTCGGCTAGAATATTCATTAAATGAATATGAACAACGCCAGATTCCATGGACATATAAAACATTCAAACGAACAATATGGATTACATTGAATTCATGGATTAATATCTTGTTCATCAGTTATGTTGTTCTAGATCAAAATCCAATACTATCGAAATCATTAGTAACAATTGAACAATTACTTCATTTTGAACGTTCAGATTTATTGTTACAATTTCAAATATTTACGTTTATTATACTTGAAGCACTTTGGCATAAAAAGTTTCGAATGATTCTCACTTATAATTATAATGCGCATTTTATAGTGAGAAAATATGGTAATCACTTTAATGATGATCATGAAATTGAACAAAGTAATCGACGTCATTTAACCCATTTTGTACGTATTGGTAATTTGGTATCGAAAATAATGAGTTTTAATATTCTGATGGCAATGTTTGTATCTGGTGTGTTTGTTGTTTATAAATTTTTTTCATTCTATAATGCTGGCAACATTGGATTCATTGAAATGATCATTTACATTACACTATTGATTAATCTATTAATACGTTCAACATATCTAATTGGCCTGGTTTTTGATGCAATCAGATATCTATTATATGTGATGGAATTGTTTAAAATACAAATTAAACAAATGATTTTTCGTTTACAATCAACCATTCAATGTTTTCAATATTCATTATTGCCATTTTACAAACAAAGATTTACATTTTGGCCACAATTTATAAAAGAATATGACAATATTAATGCACAAATGTTCATGTTGAATCAAGCATCAAGTATGGTTTTTTTTGTTGTTGAAGCCATTTCAAAAATAGCAATCATATTCTGTACATTGTTTTATAGTAAACAGAGCGCCATGAATATATACAATACGATTATTGTATTATTTCTACTGGCTGCATTCATTTATTCGAATGGCATTTATTTATGTACAGCAAAAATACCCGATTATAATGAAATTGGCTGCAAAGAATTGATGAATTGGCTAACAAGATTTCAAATGCAGCAACAACGACGACAAGCAAATCGTGGTCGAAATTATTGGCAAGGAAATCGGTCTAGATTATTCGCCATACGTGATACGGTTCGATCAAATTTATTTGTACAACAAATGTCTCAAAATCGTTTTGGTTTCTCATGTGGTCAATTGTTTTTCATAACAAAATCTAAATTTATCGAAGTATTTTTGCTCAGTTTTGTATTGAGTTCTTTATTTTATAAAAAAATTTGTTTATAATTTCGTAATATCTATCCACACTATGGATGAATGAATTTTTGATTCAAAAAAAAAAAATGAAATTTCATCAAATTCACATTACATTCCACATTAGTAGATTTCTAAATAAAATATAGAACACCTTCATACACAAATCAAGTAAAGTTTGTGACCATGAAATTTTCATTTTTTTTTTTTTTTTTTTTTTTGAAGAAAAAAAATGATGCATCAGTTTTCGTTGTTGTTGTTGTTGGGGATATTGAGGTTGTTTTCGTTTTAAATCCGTCGTTATCGCCACACCATCATCACATTAAATCGAATCACATCACATCATGATTGAAAACAATTTTTTTTTTATTATTACATAATGGACAATGGTCATGGAATTCAATTGTTTTTTTTCACTCATAAAACACACACACACAGTGGGTGGTGGTAGTAGGATTCACACACACACACACAAACGTACGCGTAACCTTTTCAATCATTGGTGATGGTTGTGGTTGCTTTTAGAAGAAGCAACAGTATGTGGTGATGATTTTTTTTTCTCTATTCAAGATTTATTTACCATTTCAATCAATTAATTGAAGGTTAAGGGTTGCAAATAATGATGATTTGTGGGCAAAGAAAGAAAGGAAAAAAAGGAAAAAAAATCCAATTGATTGATCCATAATACTCAATGAATGACTGATATACATGGACATTTTTTTTTTTTTTTGGAAACGGAAATCTTGACTGAGGTTTAGTCCAATGTATGAATGGTTCATCATCACACACATATATGTGGAACACTTTTATTTATAAAGAGATTTGAATTGACAATTCTTGCCTGGCCAATCGATTGGTGATGATTGATTCCTCAAATGAAAAGTCAACAAATGTCAAGGTTAAATATTTGACCAAAAAAAAGAAAGATGTTGACGATTATAGAAAATTGATTTTTTTCAAAAAAAAAATCAATTTTCTCAATCAAATTAAGTTTGAAAATCTCTTTTTTATTCTTCACATGAAGATAAATTGAGAGCAAAAGAAAAAAAAATAAATAGATCATGATCGAGAGATCGAGAAATGCAGTTTGATTGATGATGAGTTTAACTGGATGATGATGATGATTGGATTTGTATTTAGCATGAAACGAAAGAAGAGAAAAACGTGTGTTTAAGATTTCATCATCCACTCATAATGACAAAAACGGAATATAGAGAGTGAAAGAGAGAGTTGAGAATTTTGATTGAAAAATTTCAATTTTCATAAATCTACAAATGAAATGAAAATAAAAAAAGTTTTTTATTGTTTTTCCCGTGTGCCGTATGAGAATATCCGGATTGGTTTCGGTTTTTTTTATTCCGCCACTCAATATATGAAGAAGAAGGAGAAAAAAAAATGTCAAACAAATGAATAAATGTCAGTGAGTGGTGGTGTAATGAATTACGAAAATTTTCGTCTCTGCAATAGAAACAGAGAAAAAAAAATCATTTTATTGATCGTTGAATCAACTTGAATGTTTTGTATAGGAATTTACCGTTCATATTATGATTGATTGATTGATTTTATCAATTATGAAAACATGATCATGTTGACCATGATTACGACGACGATGATGATGATCTCAATTGGATCAGAGAAAAAAAAAGAGAAAGAGAAAGTGGAAATTTTTTTTTTTCGTTTGATAATGATTTAATTATAGGGTTGTGTGTGTGTGTGTGTGTGTAAATGATGAGAAATTTTCCAAGCAACTATGTTTCTTGGGAATTTTTTTTTCTTGATAATCACTAAATCATTTTTAGCTGACTCTTTGAGAAACAGAAGAAGAACAAAAAAAATCATTAAATATTCAGCCAATATGATCAAAGAAGAAGGTTTTTTTTCCAAAAATTTCAAAGTCTAACGAAATTCAAAAAAAAAATTAAAAATTCACGCAATAGACAGGCTACAAAAAAAATTTCATTTTTTGATCGAATCTCAACAAAACATTGATGTTTCGTCACTTGAAACATTTTTTTTCGTATTTCTTAAAATGAAACCACCACCACCACAACAACAACAACAACCAAGGTGGACAGCAATTTTTCCCGAAATAATCATTACCGTCCATAGTAGTCGTCAAATTGACAACTAGGTTATTATCATCGACTACGACAATCGTATCTGTCATTGTATCATCATCATCATTAACACATTTTTCACGACAAAAAAAAAATTGTTACCGAAAAGAAGAAAAAAAAATGGAAAAAAAATTTTGCAATGTCGTAGCATTTGCACAATTGTTGAAATTGAAAAAATTTTTTTTTTTTAGTTTGTTTTGTTGTTCACAACTACTATGCTGCTACTGTGCTACTGTTTTTCATTTAATGACTCTATTACAACAACAACAGCAAAAAATTTTACGTCATTTTTTTTTCGTTTCTGGAAAATTTTTCTCTTGGCAGCAAATAAACGATATATATTGGAAGATTGTTTATTGCTTGTTGTTGTTGTTGTTGACATAATGATGTCATTTATGGATTGTTATTTTTTCTTCTTCAACTGCAACATATTCATCGATGTTTCATCGATCAATCATTAATGCGGGTTTGGATGGAAAATTAGATCATATTTATTTATTTATTTATCATTTTTTATATTATTAAATTTATAGCGTAATAATGATGGATAATAAAAAGTTTTTTTTTCTTTCAAAGTCAAGATTAACCAGATCGATCAATCAATCGATCGATCGATCAATTTGTATCGATTGTGTGTGCATGTTTGTGGTAATCGTTTATTACTTTTATATGTTGCTCTTGTTTTGTTTTATTGTTATTTGTTTGTGGTCAAAAAATTGGATCAAATCAATTTTTTTTCTGTGAAAAAGGTAAAAAAGTTTTCAGGGAATTTTTTTCCCTGAAAACTTTTTCCATTGGCGTTTCCCGGTAGCAAAAAAAAAATTTTTGGCCTTTTTTTTATTTAATCTAAACAAAAAATATTCCATTCACAATTAGTTTTAATCAATCAAATCACAACATTATCGAATCATCAGATAATCCGGATATGATGTGAACAGATGACATACAGATGATATAATTTCAACCTACACATTTATTTTAATTAAAAGGTGGAGAAAATGAAAATTTCATCTATAAAAAACAAACAAAAACATCTACGACATTGATGCATAAAAAAAAATAATGATCGAAAACAAAATCATCATCACAAATGATCAAGTCAATCGGAAAATGAAAATCCGGCTCATTATCACACACAAACATATGACAGTTTGATCTGTAAGAAACTGAGCAACGGGAAAAAAAATGTATGCAAATTTTAAATGAAACAAAACGATGAAAAATTCATAATCATCACGCATTAATCGTATTTTACCATTATTCATTTCAATCTTGAATCATGATAAAATTGTTTGAAATTTGAGCATTTCACGAATGAGAGAAACAAAAATCAAAATTATGATATGGAAAAAAAACAAATTTAAAAACAGCTTGCATCTTCCGGTTATTATTTTTTATTTTATTTTTTTTTTTGAACAAAAAAAAACAGAACAGAACAGAACAAAATGATTATGACACGCGTTAAGATGATCATGATGATGATGATGATGATAATTGTTCATCAAAACAAAACAAAACAAAACAACAAAAATGAAATGAAAATCATCATCATCATTGAGAAAAAGATATAAAGGCCACAACGTGTTTATTATGATGATGATGATTATGGTTATGTTTTGAAACTGGTCCATTGTTTAGACACCTATGGCGCCCTTCATTCTGTCCATCTTGACATTGGTGGTCACATACTGAATGATGACCTGGCGAATTTCTCATTTTTTTTTATTTTCAATCTAAAAATTCAAAAAAAAAAAATTTTTTTTTTGTTTTGTTCTGGATCATCATCATCATGATCTTGAGAAGAAAAAAATTTTTTTGAATTCTCTTTATTCACAAAAAAAAACAAATTAAAATGAATATAAAACCAGGGATTGAACTGAATTTTACAACAAAAGCACGCGCACACACAACAACAACAAAAAAAACACGTGCAAATTATGTGATTGGTAATAATAACGAAAATTAAAAACTTGAATGAAATGATTTGAGATTTGTTTTTTTTGTTGTTGTTCATCATCCAATTCCACTATTCATAATCCATAATAAATGACTTGATAGTGAATCAAGAAAAACTATCGGATTTAATCCGGAACACAGTCCATCAATTAATATATGACCTTTATTGATCAAGTGGGGACAAATCAATAAAAAAAAATTCGATTAACGTTATTTATGGATTTTTCTGACACTATGTTTATGGAAGGGGGGAATGAAAAAAGCTGAATTTTGTAATATAACACAAATAATTTATATATATGTGTGTGTTTTGATTGCTCTCGAAAACATCATGAATTATGGCGAGAAAAAAAAAATAGTCGAAATTGCCTAAAACGCGTGCACGACACGCGTTTGTAATTTGACCTGATGATCATCATTTTGAATCATTTCACAGTGTCTCTTTCAAATAGAAACAGAAAAAAAATTTCCATCATAAGACATTCATATGTGTCTTTGCAACACTATTCGGGATTTTGTTTATTTGCTCGATTTCTCTCTGTTCATTTCTTCACCACCACCATCATAATCATTCTCTTTGTCCGTTTTTTTTTTACCACAAGATTTTCAAGGTAAAATTGGATTTTCAATACCGTGAATGGATAATGTGTATGTGGATGATCCACCACCACTGTCATCATCATCATCATTTGACCAATTGCATATTGACCATTCAAAGACCGCCTTTTTTTGAAAAATTGAAAATTGAAAAATGAAAAAAAACGACTCATCTTCTCTACATTAGCAAGTGTGTGAATACCATCATCATTATGATGATGATGATGATAATGATGTTTCATGGATTGAGAAAATGAAGCTACACGTTTGTTGACGAAATATGTGTCTCTCTCTCACTCTCTCTCTCACACACACACACTCTACAGTTTCAACAAAATTCGGTAATAATTTTTTTTGTTGGAAAAAAGGGAAAATATCGTCTTTTTCTACCATATATAAACTGGATGATCAATGCACGATCGGTCATCATCATCATCATCATCATCATCGTCATCATTCGATCATTTTATTCGACGATCACAAATCGACTTATTCAGAATTGAAAAGTTTGAAATTCTTCATTTTTTGTTTCTGTGACTAATATCTTGACATAAATCGAACAATCATGTTCAAAGTATGTGTCTTTTGTGGATATGTTGATGGTTGTTGTGATTTTTGATTTGAATAATTTCTTCTTCTTCTGTTTTTTTTCTGGTTATATCACACTAGTATATTGTTGCCATTTCATCCATGATTGTTTGCTCTATGGCTGGAGGATATGGTGGTGGCGGTTCTTCTTCTTATGGGGGTGGAATGAGTAGTCGTGGTAGTTCTTATGGTGGTGGTGGCGGTGGTGGAGGTTATGGTGGTGGTGGAGGTTTTGGTGCCGGTGGTATGGGTGTTATCCAGGCTGCAATTCAATCCAGACATAATGTACAATTCTATGATGTTCCATCATCCGGAATGATTAATCCAACTACGATCGAAGGTCTGTATTATTTTGTTTTTGTTGGCTGAATTCTTTGATCAATTAGTATATTCTGATTTGCCTTTAGTTGGTGCACAAGCCATACCTGTGAATATGATATTTCGATCAGCATCATCGAATCTAAATGTACAACAAATGCATCAAGGTGCAGCCGGTTCTCAACAAGAATCACAATCAGAAGATGAGCCACATATATTGCGTCATACGGTGAAAAAACCGATTTATCAAATGGTCAATGAGATCATTACACCATATCGCAAAATTACACAGGAAGTTAAACCTGTACAAGAAGATATCCAAACAATTATTGCACGAATGTCCGGCGGTGGTTACGGCGGTGGTGGTGCTGGTGGAATGTCCGGCGGTGGTTACGGTGGCGGTATGTCACTTGGTGGTGGTGGTGGTTATGGAGGTAGTAGTGGTGGTGGACGAAAAGGTGGCTATTAAATGATTGATCTTAATCATTAATTCCAAAACAAAAAACAAAAAAAAAAGAAAAAAATAGATTCGAATTGAATTTCGTTTCGTATTCTGTGCTTATTTATTTATTGTCAATTTTTATCGAATCGAATCAATTTTTTATTGATGAATTTTGTTTCCTATTCTCTTGTCTTGTTGAATTTTCATATCCAATTTCGTTATAAGATGAATTCTGAATGTCCAAAGATTTTTTTTTGTTTTGTCCAAATAATTTATTCTGGTGCAAATGCAAATGTTAATTATTTATTTTGTTTTTGTTTCTGTTTTTTTTTATTGTTGAAAATTTTCATTTCAATTCTGTGACACAAATAAAAATTACGAAGAACGAAAAAAAAAATTGGAAAAAAACGGCCGATGGAAACATCTTCCTCATCATTCACATGATTACATGATGATGTTCCAGGAACTGATGATTTACTTAAAATTAAAGTTTGAATAAAAAAAAAACAAAACAAAAACAAAACTTATTAGACAAAATAACCTGTGTGTGTGTGTGTGTGTGTGCGTTTGTGTCCAAAGTCATCATCATGATGATGATTTGATTGGAACACTGAATAGAGAGAAAAAAAAACGTGTGTGGATAACGATTATAATAATAACACATAACACAACGCCTAGATGATTATTATTTGAATGGCCAAAAAAAAAATACAGTCAGTTGGTCATTGGTCAACATTCATTATAGTACGTGTTTATGTGATGCTGATGCTGATGTTGTTATTTTTTTCAATTATGAATAAAAGGCCGGAAAATAACAAAGTGTGGCACATGGTTAGTCCATATATTTTTTTTGTGTAACATTTGAGTGTGTGCATGTTGACCCCGACTAACGTAAAGATAGAGTGAAATTGACAAAAATGTCCAGAAATTTCATGGTTTTTATCATTTTTATCTTTAGATAATTGAATGATATGTGTGTGGGGGTGGCAAACGAATGGGGATAAACAAGCAAACAAAAAAAACGCCATCTTGTAGGAAAATTGTGAAAATTTTATCATTGAAAAATCAAAATTCAACTTTTTAATTATGGGGGGAAACAAAAATGACAATGACAAGATTTGAAAGAAAAAATTTAATAAAACTTCCATAACGATATTTATGAAGGGCATCATCATCGTCGTCATCATCAAGATAATCGTATTAAAAAAAAAAATTTGGAGATAAAATGAATGTCCATCAAAGTGATAATAAGATAATCTCAGTGTTTTGTTGAAATTAGCAAAAAAAAAAAATTTAAATGTCGATGATGATGATAAGATTGTCATTGCATTTTTTTCAATTTTTTTTTTCAATTTTTTCGAATAATAAAAAGATTTTAAATGTTAATTTTAGAATAAACAGAGAAAAAAACGTTTTTTGCACACAAATGCCGATAATGATCATCGTAAACAAATGACGGACAAATATCGACAAATCGATTCAAGGTTTCATTGATTTCCTGACCGAAATGGAAAATTAAAAATTTGATTATATCATCATCAACGACATTGAAAGTGAATTCATCATCAAAAAGGTTTTTGTATTTTTAATCAGAAAATCAGAAAAAAAATCTCCTTATTAAATGATTTCTTGTCATGTTTGTTCCAGAAACCATATCAGGTAAATCTGTTTTGCTGTGGTTTTAAATCAAAACAAAACAAAAAAACACACTGATTGATTTGTAATCGATAATGATCATCTATCGATGATAAAAAAAATATTGTGAAACATTTCAGAGATTATCGATTTAATTTAGAAAAAAACAAATGATGCAATTAATGAATGAGTGAGTAAAGTCAAAATCAGATCATCATCATCATGGATATCTCTGCAAGAATTTAAAGAATGAAAAACAAACTTGAATATTCGAAATTTTTTTTTTTTACTCTTTTTTTTCTGAAACGTTTACACTTACACATGTTCAATCATGATGATGATGATTATCAATCCAATCAAAAATGGATCGTTTTCTTTTTTCTTTTTTTTTTCTTTCTCATCAGACTCTATATGAAATATGTGTCTGTCCTTGCGTCTTTTATTAACAAATTTTACACTTTTTTTCTCATCATTTTTAAACGGAAAAATTGAAGAAAAAAACAAAGACAAAAAAACTGGCTTGAATTCTTGTATATAAAGTGATACAAGTATCGATAAACTAAATCAAATTCAAATTCAAATCCAAATCAAACAACAACAACAAAATTCCAACAATTTTTGTCACTGTTTGACGCTAGAAATTTTTTAAAAAAAAATGTTCAAAGTATGTTAAACTTTCAAATGTTTTTTTTAATTTGAATTTTGTTTTTTTTTTCGTTTTCTGTTTTATTTGCAGCAAATTATCGTCATTTCCGCATTTGTTTCGGTTGTGATTGCTGGTGGTTTGAAAACCGCTGGTTATGGTGCTGGCTATGGTGGTCTTATTGCATCCGGTCCCGCTCTAGCTCCTGGTTTAGCTCTTGCTGCTCCTGCTCTTGCTCCAGCTGCCTTGGTTTCCGGTCCCGCATATGCTAAAACAGCAGCTTATGCTTCTGCTCCGGCTATTGTAACGGCTGCCGTACAATCACGACATCATGTCCAATATTATGATGTTCCAACTACTCGTCAAATTACACCAATTACCATTGATGTTGGTGCCAATGTTATTCCTGTCAACATGATTTTCCGATCGGCATCATCACAATTGAATGTTGAACAAAATCATCTTAATCAAGGCGGTAGTGTAAGTAAATCTGGGATTTCATTTAATGATCGCCATAATAACCATATTATATCACACATTAGGTACAAGAAACAGCTAGTCAAGATGAACCACATATATTGCGTCATAGTGTTCAAAAACCTATTCTTCAAGAAATTAGAGAAGTCATTATTCCAATGCGACGAATCCAACAGGAAATTCAGCCAGTACAGGAAGAAGTTTCCACTTTGGTCGCTCGTGGACATCAACAAACTGTTGTTGCAGCAGCCCCTGTTGCTGCTGCTCCAGTTGTTGCCGCAGCCCCAATTGCTGCAGCCCCAGTTGTCGCCGCAGCCCCAGTTGCCCCAGTAGCTGCTGTTTCCGCTGGCCCAGCTTTAGTTGCTTCAGGTCCAGCTTTGGCTGCTGCCCCGATATCTGCTGTTTCCGCTGGCCCAGCTTTTGTTACCGGATCTGCTTTGGCTTCACCAGCTTTAATTGCTGCTGGTCCAGCTGAATTTGCTGGTACTACTACTTTGCTTGCTCAAGGTGGTCCTGGTTTTGCTTTTGGTAATGGACAATTTGCAGGAGCTGCTCCATTTTTTGCCGGTAAACTCAAATATCGTAAATAAATCGTATTGAACAAAAAAAATTCAATACTCGCACACACACACCACAAATACCAATCACCTCGAGACCTCTTCTGGATAATTGAAAGAAACAAAAAAACACCCACTCTTTCACACATCACCATCCTACACAGTTGAATTTGAATTATGAAAAAAAGCCACACGCTTACATCACAGTAAATATTGTTTTGAGCTTATTTTTGTATCCACAAATCACCGAATCAATCAATCAATTATTCAATTTTTTTTTCTTCTATTTATTCAATGAATTAAAATCAATGAAATGTATTGAATTGCGAAAATTTTTTTCTTGATTCAACATTACATTGCTAAATTGCGAGGTCGATGATTTTTCAAAAAAAAAAAAAATCATTGCAATAGATGGCGTTGAAACAAAATGAGCAACACTGTTGAATTCACACATGTGTGAAAGTTTTTTGTTTTGTTTTATTAAAATTCAATTTTTAAATAATGGATTTTCAATCCGAATTCACAAATAATGATCCAAATGGATATCAAACGATTGGCAGACAAGTGGAAATAGATTCAAATGATAATCAAAGATTAATCATTGAAGAATTGTTCGAATCAACGATGAATGCAATGGAAACGGCAATGGAAAATGAACAAAAAATACTTGAATCAAAATTGGAAATAATTGAAAAACGATTAATGAGTCGCCTGATGAATATTGAAGTTAAATTCGTACATTCCTGTCATGATATTCGATCATTGACCGATGATTTTATCGATTATCAACAACATTGTTTGAATCGTCCCAAACGTTCGGCGAACCAAAAATTAATGCCTTCAACATCATCATCATCATCATCAATTTCGGCCACAATCAATCAAGCACCGACTAAAAGACGTTCAGAACGATTATCCACTAAGCGTTTAAACGATGTTGTTGTTAATGCTGCAATCGATGATAATCAGGAATCAGATCTCTCAGGTTCTACAACAGATGATGATGAAGATGAAGATGAATATACAGCACCTAAAAATCGAAAAAAAGCAACAACAAAACAATCATTATCATGTCCAAAATGTTCATTTAAATTTGAATCTGAAGCAATATTAAATAGCCATTTAAAAACACATGTTCCTGGACGTGAACAAATATGTGAATTATGTGGTAATCTATTCACTAGAAAATCAGATCTTGATCGTCACAATCGTACCGTACATTCGGATGTTAAACGATTATTTAAATGTCAATTTTGTAATTATGCCTGTTCGTTAGAATTATCATTACAAAAACATATACTTATACATTCAAACGATCGTTTGTATGGTTGTGATCATTGTGCCAAACGTTTCTATCAGCGTCATGATCGTGATCGTCATATGCAAACACATACAAATGAAAGACCATATTATTGCAAAGATTGTAATATAAATTTTCGTCAGAAATATAATCTAAGTAGACATTTACGATCACCAAAACATCAACAACAAATACAACTACAACAACAACAACAAGAAAAAGAATCATAATAATAATAAAACAATAGATTCTCAATGATTACATGAATATTTTCTTATAAAACATAATAGTCATGACAAAATTCATTAAAAACAATTCTGTGTATTTATATTTTGTGATGAAAAACACCTGTCCACAACTGATACCGAATTGATTATTTGACATTGTCTGTGCAAATAGATTTGTTTTAATCACATTTCTTGGTAAAAGACAAATATTCTTTCGTTGCTTTTGTTGTGTTCGGCCTATCCATTGCATTATTATACGGCTACCAAGCTGATTGAAATGTGGAAATTGAGCCACTCGTGAATACAATCCATTTGTATAGATGAATGGTGCCAGAAAAAATATGACAATTATTGTATTGTATACATTCATCTGGATTTGTTTGCTGTAAAACAATATGCAGAATATAATTGCAGATTTCGATATGATTTCAATATCCAAGAAGATGCTACTAACAGTTTGATTAAATATGGCCACTTCATAATAAAGTTGAACATATTCTTTCGTGAACATTGGCCAAAATAATCGATAATTGATCGATGAGGATTTACCACAACAAGATTGTCGTAATTGCGTAATCATTCTTTTCATTCGCAATTTTAATAATTCAATAAAATATAATAAATACCGCATTACACCGAATAATTGACCAACTAAATAGTGCATACGATGTAATGAATTCGTGATTAGTATGATGAAAATGATCATAACAAACATTGATATTTCATCATTTTGATAGAATGAATGTAAACGATAAATGATTATTAGATAAAATTCGACCAAGACAATGAAAATGACAACATTCAATACATTTGATACTAGATTGCCAATTTGAACAAAACGTGTCAAATAACCACGATATTCTGGTTCCAATTCATCATCATTAAAACGGCTATATTTCATTATCAATTCGTTAACTTTAAATTTATATGTTAAAATTTCGCGAAATAAATCAAACCATAAATATTCAAGCACCGTAAATGCGAATAACAAGTGTGAAAAAACAAGATCTGATCTTTGTAAATGGAATTCTGATTCAAAATTTTGCAATACTTTCAATTCAATTCTGGTTGGATAGATGACAAAATGAGAAATGCACACGATATTCAACCAAAAACTCAATGTTAACCATATTGAACGACGAAATGTCTGATATGTCCATTTAATTCTGCGATTTTGATAATCATCTATTGAATATTCCAAACGAAATATGTAATATTTCAGATATTTGAAAAATTCATCCATTATATGGCCAATTTTTACAAATTTTTTCAACGATAATGATGATGATGGAAAAATTGTTTGTACACGTTGTATAATGATTCTCATTATAGAAGCCATGATATTGATAATCATTGGATATGTTGATTTATTTGTTTGGTTATTTACATGAGAAGAAAAATGAACGTTGAATGTTTGGCAAATTTGTTTCATTTTTTCCACACAATTCAATGGTGATGGTGGTAGTAGTTTTTTTTTTTGGTTGAATAGTTGTACTGTACTTGACTGTATAACGACTGATGATGATGGTGACATTTGTCTTTCTTGCCAGAAAAAAAAATGAAAAAAAAATTGATTCATTTTTTCCACTTATTCATTTCACCGTTTACAATCGATTGACAGAAAATATCATTTTGTTACATTCATAATTTCATAATAATTATAATTATGGTTGGTGAAAATGCTTAAAAGATAATAAGAAATTGATGCTGGAAATTATTCTTTGAAGTCATTCCATTTCCAAAGAAATCACCGGAAACAGTAAATGAAATTGTTTATTTTTTATTGTCTTGATTTAAATTTTAAAATTTTCATTGGAATTTTTACATGAAACATTCAATTCAAAAATAAACTAGAAAATATAATGTATGTGTGTGTGTGTGTGTTGATTTTTATACGTGATTTTGAGAAAATTTAACCAGATTATCATTTTTTTCATTAAAATTTTGAAAACTTTATTAATAAATAAATAATGGACATTTTTATTGTCACCACAAACAACTAGTAGTCAGCCAAATATTCCACACATTTTTTTACTATTAAGTTGGTTGACTTTAAATTTATAGGTTCTAAAATGTTCTGTCGAAAATTATCGATTTGTGACCATTATAGAAGAACCAAAAATGTCTCATTACATGAGAAACAAATTTGTTTTTTTTTTAATTTCTTCCATATCCTTGAAAAAAAATCATGCAAGAATTGTGAAGAGTGGTGTTGTGTTCATGAGCAGGTGTATGCACATTGTATTAAAAAAAAAATCGAACAAAAATAGCGATTTTATTTTTTCCATTTATCGAGTTAGTTTCATAATGTTGTTGCTGTTGTTCAAGACCAAATTTCATTTTTTTTTTCAATTTAAAATCCACAACTGTTTAACGATTTTTTTTAGTTTGAAAATGCAAAAATGTAAAAAAAAAATAAAGACCATGACCATTATTATTATGCAAAATTTTTCAAAATTTAAATTGAAAATTTTTTTCCCCACAATAGATAACCTAGCGCCATCTATCGTGTTTGTAGATAGTTAATTTTCAAAATTTCAACTTTTTTTTGGACTGAATACAATAGAATCGGTGATTATTTTTCTGAATGATAGAATCATTTTTGGATAAATAAATTATCACTTTTTCATGGAATTTTCTTTCGTTCATTTACACCATTATTTGAATTGAATGTAGGGCCGGGGGCCATCACAATCGATATACAATGCGCGTATGATGATCAATAAATATTGCCAATAGAATGACAATGAAAAACAACAAACAAACGACAACGATAACGAAATGATTCCAGAACAAAAAAAAAATTAATGTTTTTGGAAATTGGAAAATTATAATGTACAACAACAAAACGAAGCAGAAAATCAAATTATTTTGGCTTATTTGATTGACCATCATCATTATCATCATCATCATCATCATCATCATCGATATCGATGTTTACTGCCAACTAACTAATACAGAGACAAACGATAATAATAATAATAACCCCGAATAAGGAATTTATCATCATCATCATCATATGTGGGAATCGATTAGTCGATGATGTATGATGGTCATCGAAGCATTTTTTTTTCTCTGTGTTGTTGAATGAATTAAAACTTGAAATTCATCAACTACAAATGTTGCAAAATTCACACACATACACACACGCACACTGGAATAGAGAGATAGAGAAAAAAAAATTACAGCTGCAAGCATTGATCCATTGAACAACGAATGAAAAAAAAATTGATCCAAAAGAAAAATGAAGCAAGGCAAAGAAAAAAAGTTTTTTTTTCAAGATCGTTATCATCATCATCATCATCATCCGTAATAATTTTTAATGCAAAACAAAAAAAAATATTGCTATTTTGGAACAAAACACAGAAAAAAAAGTGTAATGTTTATGGCAGTAGTAGCCTAAAAAATGAAAATGTTATGTTTTGTTCATTTGTTCGTTTTATTTTGAAATGAAACACCGACACGATCATGATGATGATGATGATGGCTGGCCATTATCAACACAGTGTAAATACAAAATAAAAGATGATCAAAATCTTGATATTTTCGTATTACACACACGATAATCCATAATTTCGTCAGCCATAATATTATGTGCTGTATTTGTTCTTTTTCTTTGGAAATTAATATGGATTTTTTCTGTTGCTATTTTTTTCAAACAACAAAACAAAAAGAAAATTACGCTATTAATTTCTGAAATGTGTAGAAATGAAAAAAATTTTTGCTTATTTCGTTTGTGTTGACTCATGATCATAAAAATTGTTGATATGATAAAGGTTGTCAAGGGAGAATGGTCAAATTTTTTTCGACATTGTACACAGAGGGTAACACATGTGACACAGGCGCACAAATCAAGTATACATGCATGTCCAGGTTCACGTTTCGATTTGATAATAACTAATCCAAACACAACGAGTGAAGAAGAAAAAAGGAAAGCTAACAATCTGGCCTGATAATTTTCGATCTGAACGTTTCTTTTTTTGTATATATAAATCGATCACACACAAAACATGACCATCACACACATGTGGCATTTTTTCTGGTCGTCATCTTGTCAAATCCCAACTAGAAAATCATGTTTCGTTATGAAACTTTAATCGAAACGGTGGACGCACCTCAACGTTGCAGTAATAATCAAACAGAATTGAATCCAACCTATTTACAGGAATTATTATCATCGCAACAGCAACGACCAAACAATCGACAACAACCGACTTCTGACTACCTGAATGTACTGCAATTTTATCAGGATAAAACCATATTGATAACTGGTGCCACCGGATTTATTGGCAAAGTTTTACTGGAGAAACTGTTGCGTGTTGGCGTCATCCGTCGGATTTACATTTTATTACGTTCAAAACATTCGAAAACACCACATGAACGACTGGAGGAATTACTGAGTAAATCACAATGTTTTCAATTTCACCGCCAACGGTTGGATTTCGCCAAAGTATTTGCAATCGAAGGTGATATTACGAGAAAAGATTTGGGGTTATCAGCTCAAGATCAACGTCGATTAACCCAAGAAGTAAATGTTGTGTTTCATTCAGCTGCATCCGTACAATTCAAAGGAAATCTGCGGATATTTATCGAACAAAATGTTCTCGGCACTGATTACACGATGAATTTATGCACAAAAATGATTGGCTTGAAGGTAATTCTCCGATTGTCCTAGTTCGTGTTTGATGATCATAATTTTCTTCATTTTCATTAGGCTGTCGTGTATGTGTCCACCGCATATGCAAATTGCAATTTATCCACCGTTGAGGAGAAAGTTTATCCACTCAATTTCACCATACCATATGCATATGTAAATGATGAAAGTATCGATCAATTCATCAGTGATATTCTGTGGAAATATGGCAACACATGGCCCAAACGCGGACATCAAGCACTGTGGGGCCGTCCAAATTGTTATACACTTTCCAAAGCATTAGCTGAATTGTTAATGGTGAAAAAATACTCGAATCTTTTGCCGTATGTTATTTGTCGTCCATCGATTGTGACACATTCAGCTGCCGAACCAACGCCAGGTTGGTGTGATACAAAAAATGGTGTCTCTGGTGCCATGATTCTTGGTGGTCTTGGTATTGCACGCACAATGATCTGTGAGTTTTTTTGAGTTTCTGGATTGAGTTCCATTTATTTATTCGATTTCTCCATCTTCATTAGTGAATGGCAAATGTAATGCTGATGTAATACCTGTTGATCATGTCGTCAATTCATTGATAGTTGTGGCTGCACATACAGCCATCGTACCTGTTGAACAACGGAAACAAGTTGTTCATCTCACATCTGGACAACGTAATCCAATCACATGGGGTGAATTACTGGATCGTTCACGTGAATGTGTGGCTACCAAGCCGTTCATGAAACAAATTCGTCCATTGGCACAAAAACCAGAAACAATCGACACAATGTACGGCCGATTATCGCATCAAATGACGAAAATCTTTTCACATTATGGTTTCGCACTGTTGGCCGATGGTTTAATAATTCTGACCGGTAATAAACCATTCCTGATGAATATAACGAAACGCATGCATCTAGGATTCGACACGTTGGAACCATTCACGAATAACGAATGGCAATTTCGACATGAGAATTACCAAGACATCTACTATCAATTATCACCGCATGAACAAGAAATATTCCAATCTGATGTTGGTTCATTGGATTGGATGAAATATGTGGATAATGCTACGCTTGGCACCCGTCGCTATCTGCTGAATGACGATGATTCCACCATTGATCGGGCTATCAAACGACAAAAATTCATAAATTGGGCACATGGTTCGGCCGAAGCATTGGCCTATCTTGGCATTTTCGGCATAATATGGTGCAATATATTCGCCCAGCATATTCATCAATTGTAATTTGAGCTTTTTTTGATCTAAATAATTTTGTAATTAATTTTTGTTAATAAAAAAAACATTTTAATGCATCGAATTACAATGAACGAACAAAAAAAACTTGATTTTTATCGATAAAATATTCGTTGTGTTCCTCATGCAGTAAAAATGGATCAACCTTGAAATCGATTGATATCTAAATGATCCATTCAATTGAGACGCAAAATGATAAATCTTTGAATCATGAATCAATTTTCATATTTTACTAGACATGTCTACTCATACACACACAAACGAAATGAGATGAAATGATAGATCGAATCGATGAGATTAATCAATTGATCAATGATTAATTTAATGATTTCTTTATTTATAAAAAATAATTATTTATTCATTTATTTATATACTGAGAATGTGAGATAGAGAAAAGGGATGTATGTGTGTGTGTGTGTGTGTTTGCGTGTGGCAGTGATGGAAAAAACAAGATAATGATGATCAAGATAATGGATTTTTTTTTATCATTGATACATTATCGAGAGTCAGCAAGAAAAAAAATATTCGATTCACACACATGAATCACAATGGACCGTAGTAGTTATATTTGGCACCCGGAATATATTGATTGATTGTAGATAATATAGGAGGGAAATTGATTGTGATGAAAAATTGGTGATGGACATTTATTTACTGGGGAATATTCATTTGATTTGGGATTTTTTTTTAATATTTGCCATACAATTTACCGGCTCCCAAACCCAAACCATAAGCACCAGCATTATATCCGTAACCGGCGAAACCAGCACGGCCGAAACCAGCACCAGCTAAACCGGTGCCCAAGATAGCGCCACCGCCTAAAACACCACCAGTAGCGATAGCTGGACCAGCAGCAATAGCACCAACACCAACTGGACCGGATACAGCAGCAACTGGAGCAGCTACAGCGGCAACTGGACCAGCGGCAACAGCACCAACACCAACTGGAGCAGCAACGGTAGCGATAGCATTACCTGCTGGAGCACCACCAGCGTTACGGGCAACAAGAGTTTCAATACTTTCTTGGACTGGTTGAACAGTTTGGGTGATTCGTCGGAATGGTGAGATGACTTCTCGGACTTCTTGGATAACTGGTTTGTTGACAGTGTGTCGCAAGACATGTGGTTCGTCTTGGCTAGCGGTTTCTTGGAACTATATAAATAGATTGCGTGATTAAATAAGAATCGGTCAATTTTCCTGGGTGGAATATACTTACGGAACCAGCTTGACCTTCGTGCATTTGTTGAACATTAAGAGCTGATGATCGTGATCGGAACATCATGTTGACTGGGACGGTGTTGGCACCGATATCAATATTAATTGGAGCGACTGGACCGGATGATGGAACATCGTAAACTTGAACGGATTGTCGGCTTTGTACAGCAGCTTGAATTGGACCACCAACAGCAGCTAAACCGAGACCACCGCCGATCAAAGCACCACCGCCTACCAAAGCACCACCCCCTACCAAAGCGCCACCACCGAGTAAAGCACCATTACCAACCAATGCACCGCCACCAAGACCACTTGCTAATCCATAGCCACCAGCTAATCCATAGCCACCACCTAATCCATAGCCACCAGCTAATCCATAGCCACCACCTAATCCATAGCCACCGGCTAAACCATAGCCACCATATTTTGGAACGGCTTGAGCCAATGCACACAAACCAGCGACAACCAAAAGCTATTTGTTTCGGGTTTGATTAGGATAGGGATAGAAAAAAAGAAACGAAAAAAAAATCAAATTAAAAAAAATCACATTCCGTTTGTTGTCACTTGTCAGTTTTTTTAGGAGATTGAATGGGTACAACAACACAACAAAAGATAGATTAGGGTGATTGTTTGGTTGACGAAGAAAAAATGAATAGATAAATAAATCACCGCAACTGTGGAGAAAAACATACTTTGAACATTTTTGTTTTGTGTTTAATGAAATTTGATTTCAAAAAAATAAAAATAAAAGTTGACTAAAGCTGCTGTTGCTGTTGGATGTTGTTTCCAAATTGTTTGATGATCTGATTCATTGAATTGTGAGTCATATTTATAGTGGAACTGTAAACACACGAAAACAATCAAAATGAAATGAAATGAAAAAAAAAAAAAATTTTTCCAACATGAATTATTATGAATTGGAAATGTAACGAAAACTAGAGGAATTGGATTGAATTGAAAAGTGAATAGAATTGACCACCACCACCACTATTCACCACAATCCTATGGCCATCGTAACAAAAAAAAAAGAAAAAAAATTCATTTCTTCATCGACAGAACTGAGACAAAGAGTTTCATTACATTATTAGACATGAACAAAGCAGCAATAGAAATTTGTAATTTT
Source organism: Dermatophagoides farinae (assembly GCF_024713945.1). NCBI lineage: Eukaryota > Metazoa > Arthropoda > Arachnida > Sarcoptiformes > Pyroglyphidae > Dermatophagoides > Dermatophagoides farinae. The sequence continues at coordinate 4,788,615 of NC_134682.1, forward strand.
CACATTTTCTCCTTCTCATTTTATTTTTATATCTATTATATTTGTATATATATTGGTCGATATTTAGTTTTTGCTCACTTTTTTTTGAACACGTGCTTGAAAAACACGCACTATTTTTTTTTTTTTTTTGTCACGCTGATCACTTTTTGTTTTGTTTTCTTCCGAAATTTTTTTAGCTAAATTTCTCTTTTTTACTCTTATGAAAAAAAAAATCACACCACCACCACCACCACACACACAGACAGACAATTGGTCATTTTTTCTATACAAATCATCATTGATTACCAATTTTAGGAATTAATTGATAATAATAATTTTCATTCAATCGATAATGAAACTTTGTACAGAACAGAACAGAAAAAAAATAACTCAGTATTATAATAGACAATTGCGTGGTTATTAAATGAATGGAATGTGGATCGTCAGATTGAATGGTATATATAATTAATATTCATCACATTAATGATAATTGTGATTGAAATGAAGAAGAAAAAAAAATGTTTAAATCTAAATCTATTTCTTCATCCATTATTGATCTTTTTTTTTCTTGTTTTGAATGTCAAATTTTTTTCAAACATTTTCAGTAGTAGTAGTAGCAGCAGTAGCAGCAGCAGGGAATAATTTTGAATAAAAAAAATATTCATGGAACACCTACCGGTCATAGTGTTTCATCATCATCGTGGATTCATTGACGTTGGATTGCATGTGCATTCCAGATATGTTTTTTTTTTTTTGATTGCTCCAATTTTTTTTCACACATTCATGAAGATATTGGCTTGAAATTGATCATTGTCATATATCAATGTTGATGTTTATGAGTGGAAAAATTTTTCATTTTTTTTTCTCATATCTCCCACGCATTTATTTTTGATGATTAATTGTCATTTTTATTTTCTGGTGGCCAACCAATTTACAGGAAAAAAAATTGACTGAAAACAAAATGGCCATAGTTTAACCTTGAATAATCATGTTGACCGATGATGATGATGATGATTTTTGTTTTGTTTTTGGATACAAATTATCTATTCTAGCCATATAGTGGTCTATTTGTTTTTGTTTAAAAAAAAAATTTTTTTCCAATCAATCAATCAAAGGAACAAAAATCAAAAAACGAAACGAAATCGTTTCCATTGATGATCATGATCATGATGGCAAAGTTAATCAAATCAAAAACAATTAAATTAGATGAATCAAAAAAAATTCAAATCTAAATCAAGAAAAAAAAATGAATGATTGAATCATTCATTTCACAGCCATCGTCAATGATTAAAAAGAAAAAAAATCAAAAAAACCCAGAAGCAAAAATCTGATCATCATCCATCACCATCATCATCATCATACTCAACACATTTAGAAATGCGTCAGAAATAAAGTCAATTATCATTCATTTCATTCAAAATGGCTACAGAGTGTTGAGATTGAGATTTTATTTTCAAGGATAAAACACCTTGTTTTTTTTCACTTTCTTGGATTAACGGATTTTTTTTTTACTTCATCGCCATTTTGTCGTTGTCGTTGTCGTTGGCCATATATCGATCAAATCGTTGTTGTTGTTGAATGTCCATCATCAGTTTTTTTTCTTTTTATATGACTAGATTTTCTATTAGATTAGATTTGGCATTTCGAATAAATCTTTTCATTTATTGAAATTCAAAACATTCAATGATCCAAGGAATTTGTCAACGTTTCGCCATTTTAATTTTTCTTTTTCATTTTTGCCAACTTGATGAAATTGTGGTTAATTTATTGATCCAAATGAGTGGTTTGTATATTAATTGAACGCCCTACGGTGATGGTAATGATAATGATTTGTTTTTTTCTCGTTTGAAAATTACCAAAAAAAAAAAAATTCTTGGAAAAATGGTTTTTTTTTGTTTCGTTTTTCTCACGCTCGAAAAAATCAATTTGTTCAAATGAATAAATTGAAATGAGCCCGTTGAAGAATTTGTCACCCATTTTCTTGCTGATGAATTTTTTTCTAGCCCAAAGGAAAAATTTGTTTGTTCATCAATCAATCAATTGAATATGTGTTACATGTTTATGTATATTTTTTTTTAAATAATGACTATGAATGTTCATCCAAAATCTGCCACCCCTAAAAAAAAAATTTGTATCAAACATTGACGTAAAAAGAAACGTACATTCTACATTCAATTCAATTCATTCATATTTTGGAAAAAGATTGAAACGCCCAAGATAATCTCTCACCATCATACACACACACAATGCACATCATATTCCATCAAAACATTGGAAATTTTTGTTGTTTTTTTTTACTTTCGTTTCTGGAACATCACAGGCGGTATATTATATATATTATTATTATTAATGTTGAAAACAAAATTCGATTTGTTTGCTCTCTTGATGATGATGATGAATTTATTTAAGATTTTTTTTTTCGTCGTCGTTGTTGTTGTTTCATTCATCGTCAATCAATGGTTTTTTTAGCTAGTTAGTTAGTTAGTTACTTAGTTAGCCAAGTTATTGGATTGGATAAATTTTTTTTCATCATCATCATCAACATTCAGTTGGAAATTATAAAGTTTTTATCATCATCAACAGCAACAACATGGACAACATAAGCTTATTTGGACATTGTATATATGGAACATTTTCGTTTGCTTTGTTCATTGTTTTTTTCATTTTTTCGTTTTCCAATTTGATATATTGAGTTTTTTTTTTTTGTTTCTATTATTCAGTTTGACTAACACAAATTTTTTTTTTTTTTTTTTTTTTTGATTTGAAAAATGGAATTATTTTCAGTATCAATTCGGCAGTTTTTATTTTTTCGCCTTGAATATCTTGACCATCTCTTGTTCTCAATGTCTGTCCGTGTGTGTGTGATATTTGAAAACGAAAAAAATTTTTTCGAGCTTCTTTTTTGTTCTGCTCAATAAAAAAAAATGAGAAATATATAGAGAGAGAGAGAGAAATCTAAATTTACCAATCAAGATTAATTTAGTCATTCTGCTGATGATGATGACGATGGCGACGATGGTGGTGGTGGTCAATTGAATATCAACGGATAAAAAATTGAAATTGAAATGAAATAAAAAAAAGGATTAAATGTGTAAATGGACAGGCGTATACAGTTTTTGTTTAAATTTATTTCAAAAAAAAAAACAAAAAAAAATGCGATCAAAATATATGTGTGTGTGCGGCCATCATCATTTATAATTTTTCTTATAACACACATCACCATCGATGGTCAATTTTTGCAAGAAAAAGAAGAAGAAGAAAAAAAGGAAAAAAAAATTGGCCAATCATCATCATCATCATCATTTCTATATCGACATTGAAATTTAATATGAAAACAGACAGACAGACAGACATACAGAAATTGTATGCAGATGTAATCATCATTGTTATTTAGCCCCGAAGAAGATGAAATTTTTTTTTCCAGATCAATTTAATTTATTTCAGCAAACGAAAAGCAAAAATTCAGGAAATGAATGTTTTAAATTGTTTCATTTTTTGTTTTGTTTTGTTTTGTTTAATCAACTTTATTATTGAATTCAAAAAAAAAAAAAATAAAATACAAAAATGCGTGGAAATTGAAAAATGAAAAAAAAAATCAAAATTAATTTCACTGCATTGTGTGGATAATTAGTGGCCAGTTTCAGTTTCAATTGTCGATTAATGGTTATTTTTAATTGATTAATCAATTTGTTGGTCGATTGGTTGACATTGAAAACTGGTTGCAATCATAATAATCATTTGAACACAATGGATAAATTATTACTTTTTTTTTTTACTTGAGTGAATGAATAAATTATCTGGAAAACGAACATCCATAATGATGATAATCACATTGATTAATATTTTCCATAACCACCAACACCACCAAGTGTGGCCAATTTACCATAACCACCACCATTAAAGCCACCAAAACCACCGCCATTGAATCCGCCAAAACTACCGCCATTGAATCCGCCAAAACCACCATTAAATCCACCTAGACCAGCACCAGCACCACCACCAATAAAAGAGCCACCACCATGAGATTTTCGTGCAACCAAAGTTTGAATTTCTTCTTGAACTGGCTGAACTTCTTGTTGAATTCGTCGAAATGGTGTAATGATTTCCTGTACATGCTGAATAACCGGTTTTGTAACCGAATGTTTTAAGACATGTGGTTCATCTTGTGAATGTGATTCTTGGAACTATAGATATACCAACAATAATATGAGCTTCAAATCGATTAATCAATCAATTTCAAATACATACCGAACCACCTTGATTTTCATGATGTTGTTTTACATTCAAATGTGATGATTGTGAATGGAAAATCATATTCACTGGAATGGCTTGGGCACCAATTTCAATGTTGACCGGATGAACATAACCATGTGATGGTACATCATAATATTGCACATTATGATGGGATTTTACTGCCAGATTAACGGCATGACCACCGTAACTACCGTAACCACCACCACCATAAGCACTACCACCATAAGCACCACCACCATAAGCACCACCACCATAAGCACCACCACCATAACCGCCACTCAAAGCATAACCACCGCCACCACCACCAAGAGCACCACCATAACTTTTAACACTTTGTGTTAAAGTGGCTAAAGCGGCAATAATCAAAATCTGAAATTATGAACAACAAAAAGAAAAAAAAATGGATTAAAATTTGAAAAATAAATATTTTCATTGGCAATCAACAGATGGCAACAAAAGCACAAAAAACAATGTGATACAAAAAATAAGTGGCGACATCTTTCAGCGAAACGATGAAACTTGAAATTTTTAAATTATTTCGAAAATATTCAAAAAACCGAAAAATCTATCAGTTTTGAAACACATACTTTAAACATTTTGTTTCGGGATTTGTATATTGTTGATTTGTAAGTCGATGAAATGATTGATGATTTTTTTTTTTTTTGTAAGTCGAATTTTGATTCGATTGTTTGATATACAAATTTGAAACGCTAATCATCGATTTATATATAAATCGTGGAACGACCGCTGCTATGCACAGAGAATTCTTAAATTTTCAGTCACACACACACGTGTCTCTTCATACACGCGACAGTATTGATCCATTTTTCAAATGAAAAAAAAGAAGGGATATAATTGCCGAAAACAATCATTTGTGGTCATTTTTCCAATGAAAAACAACATTTTTTTTCCCATTTATTCTCTTCATTCATTCATCATCAAAAATCATTATCATTTAAAAAATCATTTCTCTCTGTTGTGTGCAATTGTCAACTATTTAATTCAGAATCTTTTTTTCGTTGTTATTGTCAATTAAATTAGCAGAGAGTAAAAAAAAAATTCAATGTCACAAAACAGAAGAAAAAAAATTTTAAATAAAAAAAAGAAACTCATTTAATGATATAGTTCCAAAATAATAAAGGATTATTATCATCATCATTATCATTATCATTATGAATGGCGAAGAGGCCTCAATTCATTCGCAACCAAATAGTGTTCTTTTTTAAAGCAAAAGTTTTTCTTTAAATTTCTCAATTTCAATTTCTTGATTTGTCATTTCATTTTTGGAAAAATGTCCTGCGCGTGTGTGTATGTGTGTGTCAAACAAAAAGTAAAACACATGGCTTTTTTTTATTAATTTGATTACAAATGTGTGTCCACCACCACCACCACCACCGCCACCATCATTATTCAAATGTGTTTTTTTTTTGTTGCACATGGATCACAACAAAAAAAAACACGTGTGTGTATGCGGTGGCGAAAAAAAAATCATTTTTCATGACAAAAAAAAATTTTTTTTTCCATTCCGTTTGATTCTTTCCCTTCATCGAATTCTTTTCAATAAATTCGTTACCATTGAATGACATTTGAATAAAATTTAGACAAGTGGAAAAAAAAACAAGACCACCATAATCGAAAAAAAAGACAAGAGTTCATTATGGTGCAAATGCATAAAATAAAAAAATCCAATTACATCAAAGCATGATAACCGTTTCATTGCACACACATATATTTAGCCTTTCGGGCAAATATAAAGTAACGAAATGGTGATGAGGCTAAATTTCTTAGCGTGTTTGTTGTTCTAATCCAGACAAACAACAAAGTTTGAAAACTCAAAAAAAAACTGTTGTTGATAATGATTTTTTTTTTGAAAAACAAAAAAGTCAAAAAAAAAATTTTTATTTTACGTTAATCCAAAATGGATTGAGCCATATGATATGTGTGTGTGTGTGTGTGTGTGATTGCATTCGTTGCATACCATACACACACACACAAATCTTATCTACAAGCTTCTTATGATGACATTGCGATATATTCGAGAGTGTTTCGAATATAAACAAACAAATTTGATTCAATTACTGAAATTTGTTTGTTATCAATTAATTTTATTCTAAAAAAAAATTTATAAATCCATTTTCATCATCATCATCATCATCGTGTTCCAAATTTTTGTTTTGTTTTTGAACATTTTCATATTTGATTGCAATGATCATGATGATGATATTTTTATCATTCAAATGTATGCAAAGTGTGATTGATTAATTTTTTTTGTTCTCAGTTCTGTTTTTCACCATGTTTGGCAATGAATTTTTTGCCTTTGTTTTTTGTTTTTACAGCAGAAACAAAAAAAAATCTTTTTCTTCCAAAATACCAATCATTAACATTCGAACAACCATTCACATTCACCGTTGTTTCCTGTTTGATCAAACCAAAATTAAAATTATATATGGCAATGTATGTGCGATGTACAATAATAATAATGTCAATCTGATATGATCATAATCATTATCATCATCATCATCATCATTTTATTGATCAAATTCAAATGCAAATCCTTGAATGATTTTCCTTTTGATTGGTAATTTTGTAGTTCAATGAATGAATGAATGAATAAAATAGATCAATATACAAGCCAAATAATTGATACTAACAAGTAAATCAGATGACCATCATCATCAATGTGTGTATAAAAAATTGGAAAATTAAACAAAAAAAAAAACAAAAACATGCCCGAAAGTGAAAAAATAAAAAATAAATGAAAAATTCAAGTACACACACACACACATTTCATTTGATCTGTTTTTTTTTCTCTATATTACAGTGAAGAAAATTGAAACTTTTCACCACCGCCAAAGGTTGTCAACAACAACAACAGCAGAAGCAGTAGAGATTATTGGAATCAAATTAGATCAGATTAGATGGAGCAAATGCAAAAAAAAATTGAACATCTTTTTCCATCATCATCATTATGGCAAATATTTGCAGTTTGAATCAAAAATTTTTTTTTCAGATTTTCAGTTGTTTATTGTTTGTTGCACCGATAATGATTGATTGAAAATTTATTATGAAAAAAAATAGACAGAGAGACAGAGAGAGAGAGAGAGAAAGCAAATGAAAGATTCATATTCATTTATTAATTATATCCATCCATCGATCCAGTTGACTTTTAACATTTTGCTTTTCTTTATTTATTTATTTGGTGCATAAAAAATAAGCTCGAAAAGTTGAAAATGAAAGTTTTTTTTTCATTTTCATTTTTAAAACGAGACAAAATGGAGTAAAAAAAAATAGATTAAATAATTTATAGAGCAAACAGAAAAAAAATGATGTAAAAAAATTACAACAAGGTCGTGATGATTAATCGATTGAACCTAGAGATGTTGTTGTTGTTGTTGTTGTTAAAGTTGGAGGTGTTGGCCAGTTGTTGATTGGTCAACTAAACAAATGTGCATCACAATTCACGTTCATTTGTACTATTAGTTGTCAATAATAATATAATAAATATTTTGTAAATAAATGTCAAATCAATTGAAATGAATTTGTTGTGTTTATGAACAACAACAACAACAACAACAACAACAACAAAAAAACAGCAATAATATTAACCCGGTGAGTACACATAATGATGATGGTCAGTGTGTGTGTGTGTGAAGAGATGCTCTTTTTTTTCCTAGTCTAATCTGAAAATCATATAAAAATTCGTAGTCCACTATGGATCCAGATCACATTAGCACAACACATCAGATTGATCTGATCACTAAAAAGCATCTATTTTGAAATTTGAAAAATTTTCAACTGATAAAACAAAAAAAAAATCTCAACCATGTTCAAAGTATGTGTGATTTTGTTTCATCTGTTTTTTTTTTTTTTTTTTGTTTTGAAATTACGTGATTCTGGTGCTAATTTTTTTTTATTGGTTTTTTTTTGGTAAATAGATTTTCGTTATCGCTGCATCAATTACCATGGCATATGGTAGCGGTTATGGAAGTATGGGTGGCAGTAGCAGTGGTGGTGGCGGCGGTGGTGCTGGTGGTTATGCCGCTCAAGCCATTAATTTAGCTGTTAAATCTAGCCATAATGTTCAATATGTTGATGTTCCAACACAACGAATGTTCAAACCAATCAGTGTTGAAAGTATGTTTTGTCTGTCTAATCAATCTAAAAATCACTAATCAATCAAATTTTTTTTTGTTTGTTTTTTTTTTGTTTTTATTCGAATCAATCAAGTCGGTGCTCAAGCCATTCCAATCAATATGATTTTCCGATCACAATCATCAGCATTGAATGTTAAACAACAACATCAAAGTGCTGCCGGTTCTCAACAAGAATCAAAATCGGAAGATGAACCACATATATTGCGTCATACGGTTAAAAAACCAATTTATCAAATGATCAATGAAATCATTACACCATATCGCAAAATTACACAGGAAGTTAAACCAGTACAAGAAGATATCCAAACAATTATTGCACGAATGTCCGGCGGTTCAAACATGGGTGGCGGATACAGTTCTGGCAGTTCAGGCAAAAGCGCTGGTTCCGGCATGAGTGGTGGTGCTGCTGCTGCTGCTGCTGGTGGTGATGCTGGTTACAGTATGTCTAGTGGTTCTGGTTCCAGTATGGGTGGTGGTGATGGTGGATACAGCAGTATGACCATGAACAGCAATGGTGGTGGTTATTAATTGTCCTTTTTTTTGGATGAAAAAAATTTTTTTTTTTTTAAATTCTTAAACATCCACCTCAAATTTGATTCGAATGAGGCTAATTAATTGTTAATTAGTCAAACAATTTTTCGATTCAAAACAAACAAAATGAATTCGATTCATTATTTATTTATCCATTGTTCCTATTTATTTATTTATTTATTTATCCATTGATTGTTGTTGTTATTTTTTTTTCATTATTTTTCATTCCTTATTGTTGTTGTTGTTATGCAAATATCAATTGAAATAAACGATTTTCTTTTTCACTATACAATCCAGAATCAGAATGGAATGTGAAATAATAATGAAATTTTCCAATTTTCAGCTAATAATCACGAAAATCGAACATATACAAAAATGGCCTGGCTATGAATATAGTATAAATAAATTTGACGACCAATTTATTTTTTTACAATCTAAATATTTTATTTTATTTTAATTTTTTTCCTGATTTGGTTTGGTTGTTTTTGTTTACTCTTTAAAACATTATTATACTCTTAAAATGATGATTGATATAACAATTATGGCCAATAAACGAATATGGTTCAAATGTTTGATGATGATCATCTTTTTCATGACGATTGTTGCAAATATTGTATTGGCTAATGATAAATCATTCATAGTGCGTGGTAATAATGTAACCGAATGGGATTCTGTTCGATATCCATACAAATCCCTTTATGGTATATCCAAAAGATTAAAATGTGATGGATCGATTCATCAACAATTTAATGAATGTGAACGAACAGCACATCATACGTGGCAAGTGACCATTGATGATTATGTGAGTTAATGGTTGAGATAATTTTTATGGTTATTATACAAATTATTCACTATATTTTTTGTCACTATCAAAGTTTTATCAATCAAAAAAGTTTTGCTGTTTCATCTGGCAAACACTTGATTGTGAAAGAGATGTTGCTGCAAAATGTAGTGTTGATTATGCAAAGAAACTTGAAGCTAACGCTGAACAATCATACAAATCAATGTGCGATGGAGTTGGTTCAGCTCGTGATTCATGGACATGTTGGTTTACAGGTGAAAGAACGGATACGATTCTTTGGATTATCGGAATTGTACTTCTTATCTTAGCGACCATCTGTGCATGCTTGGGAATTAGACTTTACAATAGTAATAAAACAAAGTAGGTGCTATTTTGTGTTCGTTTTATTTTACAATTTGAATCAATCTTTTTATATTCAATTTAATTTGAAAATTTTTTAGACCTGGATTGGAAAAAATTGGAAATCCAGAAAATTATAAAGAGGATGTTCGTTTATATTTGGAAACATTTGAGGCCAGAAATCCTAAATTTTCTGCCATATTGAAAGCAACAACTGCGAAGCAACCAGATGCCACTAAACTAACTCGTCCTAAAAGTTTCCATCATATGGAAAGACCAACGCCTGAAGGAGTTGCAGCTGGAATGGTGAGAAGAAAGGAAATTCTCGATCGTCCACCTACTTTACAACGTACTACCTCTGTAAAGCATCCAGATGTATCAATAAAACCAGTTCGTCCTAAAAGTTTTCATCATTCGGAAAGACCAACGCCTGAAATCGTTGCCGCTGGAATGAGAAAACAAGATATCCTAGATCGTCCACCCACTTTACAACGTACTACATCTGTGCAGCAACCAGACACATCAATAAAACCAATTCGTCCTAAAAGTTTTCATCATACTGAAAGACCAACGCCTGACGGCGTTGCCGCTGTAATGAAAAGACAGGAAATCTTCGATCGTCCACCCACTTTACAACGTACCACATCTCTACAACAGCCAGATGCATCGCTAAAACCTTTGACACCAACTAAAAGTTTTCATCATACTGAAAGACCAACGCCTGACGGCGTTGCAGCTGGAGTAATGAGAAGACAGGAAATCTTCGATCGTCCAGCCACTTTACAGCGTACTACATCTTTACAACACCCAGATGCATCGATAAAACCATTGAGTTCAAGTAAAAGTTTTCATCAACTTGAAAATCCAACGGCTGGCACCGTTGTCCCTGAACTAAATGCAACGAATCGACCACCAACTCCAGTAATGCCAACAACCGAAGGTGTAACAACAACCGTAACTCCCACGGCACCGCCATCAACATCGCCACTTACTGCAGATATCACATCGGCAATGACTAATGTAGATGAAATACAGAGATTGGTGCAACAATTGGATCATCTGAAATAAAAAAAATGACCATTCTGCTGATGATGAGCAACAATTGAAATTATTTTTGTTTTGATTTTTTATTGAAATTTTTATCGTTGTTGTTGAGATTTTTTTTTTCTTAAAACTTGAAATTAAAAAATGAATGATGTGGTGGTGTAAATAGAGCCAGCATGCGTTTTTTCTACTAAAATATCTATCAATTTGATTCATGTTTATGCCAAAAATTGAGCATTAGATCTGTGATTTATATTGTTGATTATTGATGAATAAATGTCAACATTGATTGTTCATAAGACGAAATGATAAATAAATAAATGAAACTGGTGTTTAAAATACAAACTAATTAAAATGTCATTAATTTATCACGCTAGATGGCGTTACATATGATAAATGTTGAAACGAAATAAAACAAAAATAATGGAATTTTCCAATTTTAGCTAACAAAATCACGAAAATCGAATAAACAAGAATGGATTGAATATCGTGTAAATAAATTTGACCACCAATTTTTTACGATCTTAATTTTTATTTTTTTTTTTGGTGTTGTTGTTTTATGTTATAATAATAACTCTTTTAATGACCGGATTTTTGTTTATAGATAATGATGGCAAACAAATCTCTTCAATATTTTTGAGGATAGTCATCTTCTTCATGACGATTGTTGCAAATATTGTGTTGGCTGATAATAAATCATTCATAGTGCGAGGTAATAATGTAACCGAATGGCAATCTATACGATATGCATACAAATCCCCCTATGGTCTATCCAATAGATTAAAATGTGATGGATCGATTCATCAACAATTTAATGAATGTGAACGAACAGCACATCATACGTGGCAAGTGACCATTGATGATTATGTGAGTTAATGGTTGAGATAATTTTTATGGTTATTAACAAATTAATTACTATATTTTTTGTCACTATCATAGTTTTATCAATCAAAAAAGTTTTGCTGTTTCATCTGGCAAACACTTGATTGTGAAAGAGATGTTGCTGCAAAATGTAGTGTTGATTATGCAAAGAAACTTGAAGCTAACGCTGAACAATCATACAAATCAATGTGCGATGTAGTTGGTTCAGCTCGTGATTCATGGACATGTTGGTTTACAGGTGAAAGAACGGATACGATTCTTTGGATTATCGGAATTGTACTTCTTATCTTAGCGACCATCTGTGCATGCATGGGAATTAGACTTTACAATAGTAATAAAACAAAGTAGGTGCTATTTTGTGTTCGTTTTGTTTTACAATTTGAATCAATCTTTTTATATTCAATTTAATTTGAAAATTTCTTAGACCTGAAATGGAAATCCAAAAAATTGGAAAATCAACAGAAATGCATTTATCTATTGCAAATTATGCTGCCAATTTGAGACAGGTATCAGCATCTGATGCGCCAATAAAACAACCACAAACTCGAGGAAACCGATCATTTTTACTTCCCGATGGAGGTGGCTCCATAACGGATCCACCATTGCCAAGTGGTGTTTCAAAAAATATCTCTTCATCTGCATCAAGAACACCGACTCCAGTAATGCGACCCGAAAGAGCAACAACTCCAGTAATGAAACCCAAAGGAGCAAGTGTTCCAAAGAATATCGCTTCATCTGCATCAAAAGCACCAACTCCAGTAATGAAACCCGAAGGAGCAAGTGTTCCAAAGAATATCCCTTCATCTGCATCAAAAGCACCAACTCCAGTAATGAAACCTGAAGGAGCAAGTGTTCCAAAGAATATCCCTTCATCTGCATCAAAAGCACCAACTCCAGTAATGAAACCCGAAGGAGCAAGTGTTCCAAAGAATATCGCTTCATCTGCATCAAAAGCACCAACTCCAGTAATGAAACCCGAAGGAGCAAGTGTTCCAAAGAATATCCCTTCATCTGCATCAAAAGCACCAACTCCAGTAATGAAACCTGAAGGAGCAAGTGTTCCAAAGAATATCCCTTCATCCGCATCAAAAGCGCCAATTCCAGTAATGCAACCCGAAGGAACAAGTGTTCCAAAGAATATTCCATCATCTGCATCAAAAGCACCAATTCCAGTAATGCAACCCGAAGGAACAAGTGTTCCAAAGAATATTCCATCATCTGCATCAAAAGCACCAATTCCAGTAATGCAACCCGAAGGAACAAGTGTTCCAAAGAATATTCCATCATCTGCATCAAGTAACACCGCCGCTATACATGGTTTGGAAAATGTAAGTCCTAGTTCATCGGTTCATAGAGGAGGATATTCAAGCGGCACCCTGACCCCAGCTTCATCGAGAAATAGTTTTGGGTCAGATATTACTCAAGTGTTATCTCAACCAACAAACTCCAAAATTCAACGACATTCATCGCTACCTGATCTAAAATCGACACAACCAGCAACAATTGAGCGATTGAGTAAGAGTCTTATTTCTGTTCAAGATCAACAAAGCCCCTTATCATCAGCCTCATCGACATCATCATATTTGTCGGCAAGTGATGGTTATGCTACCGATAGTTCTGGTTTGGTAATGATTGCAGGATCAAAGAAACCAAGATTTCAAGCAAACACAAGTTCCTCATCCGTTCTCGGGAGACAAATAGATACACCATCATTGCAACAAACATCACCACCACCACCATCTCCAACAGCACCTGTTGGCAACGTCTTAGGTAATTATAATGGATTAATTAGAAAAGATCCCATAATTATTAATGTCTTTCTCTTACATCAAACGCATCGGCATCTTTTAACTCATCTGTACCATCAGAACAAATTCCTCAAATGGACGCACATACACCTAGAAAATTTGTTCTTCAGCCTCCCATTCGATTAGACCGCACTCAATCGGAAATAATTACAGGATCGAGACAAACATTATTGCCAAAAAGCGCAAGTTCACCATCTATTTTCTATCCCGAAATGGACGCACCATCCCCAACAGCACCTGTTGGTAACGTTTTAGGTAATTATTATATTGATTAATGATCAATTAACCAAGATTCCATGATTATAAATTTCTTTCTTTCATCTTACTTTCTTCCGTTTCATCGAACTCAACTCTTTACCACCAGATCAAATTCCTCAAATGGACACTCATACACCGAGAAAATTTGTTCTTCAGCCTCCCATCCGATTAGACCGCACTCAGTCTCAAATAATTACAGGATCGAGACCAGCGATATTGCAAAAAAGCACGAGTTCACCATCTATTTTCTATCCCGAAATAGACGCACCATCATCATCAACATCAACAACACCGACCCCGGCAACATCTGTTGACAACATTTTAGGTAATTATTATATTGATTAATGATCAATTAAACAAGATTCCATGATTATAAATTTCTTTCTTTCATCTTACTTTCTTCCGTTTCACCGAACTCAACTCTTTTCCACCAGATCAAATTCCTCAAATGGACGCTCATACACCTAGAAAATTTGTTCTTCAGCCTCCCATCCAATTAGACCGCACTCAGTCTCAAATAATTACAGGATCGAGACCAGCGATATTGCAAAAAAGCGCAAGTTCACCATCTATTTTCTATCCCGAAATGGACGCACCATCCCCAACAGCACCTGTTGGTAACGTTTTAGGTAATTATTATATTGATTAATGATCAATTAACCAAGATTCCATGATTATAAATTTCTTTCTTTCATCTTACTTTCTTCCGTTTCATCGAACTCAACTCTTTACCACCAGATCAAATTCCTCAAATGGACGCTCATACACCTAGAAAATTTGTTTTTCAGCCTCCCATCCGATTAGACCGCACTCAGTCGGAAATAATTACAGGATCGAGACAAGCGATATTGCAAAAAAGCACGAGTTCACCATCCATTTTCTATCCCGAACTAGACGTACCATCATCATCGACATCAACAACACCATCCCCGGCAACATCTGTTGACAACATTTTAGGTAATTATTATATTGATTAATTTACCAATATTACATGATTATAGATTTCTTTCTTTCATTTTAAACTCATATGCATCTTTTAACTCATTTGTACCACCAGATCAAATTCCCCAAATGGACACTCATACAACTAGAAAATATGTTCTTCAACCTCCCATCCGTTTAGATCGCACTCAATCGGAAATAATTACAGGATCGAGACAAACAATATTGCCAAAAAGCACAAGTTCACCATCCATTTTCTATCCAGAACTAGAAGCACCATCATCATCGACATCCACACCATCCCCGACACCATCTGTTGACAACGTTTCGGGTAATTTTCCATTAATTAATTAAGATTTCAAGATTATAAATGTCTTTTTTATCTCAGTCTCATCATCTAGACCACTATCACCGGCACTATCTGAAACATCTGATATTCATCCAAGTATTGGATCGAATAAAGCATTAGCAACAACAGAACCAGTAAATTCATCTATAGATGTCATTAAAGATGTTAATATAAGTCGTGGTCCAAGTTTTAAATCGGCAAAAAAAACAATTGAAAAAAAATTTGCATATGAACCTCGATCAACTGTCGTTACTAATTTGGATAGTTTCGAAACAAGAAGACAATCGATCGCTGAGAAAATGACAACAATAGTGCGACATTTATTTTCGTTTTCTGGAACATCATACACGAGACCAGTATCAAGATCAACCACTGCTATTTCACCTCAACCATCACCATCACCATCATCGTCGTCAACCTCGACATCATCGTCTTCAACCTCGACACCATCGTCTTCAACCTCGATACCAGATATGACAGCAACAACGGATATGACACGAGTCATACAAGAATTGGATGCATTGAGTAAATTACGAAATTTAGATTCAACACCATAATATAATTTATTATTGCGAAAATTGAAAAAATAGATACGAATAACCAATAATTGTTTTATATTTTTTTTCTATTTTTATAATTCATTTCAATGTTATCGATTTGACCAAATTTATATCTGAATTTCAAAGATAGATTTTGTCATGACATGATTTTCATGTCAAGCAGTGTGGCAACAACGATATTATTATTTTCTGCCACTTTTTTTTGTGGAAAATTTCACTTTTATCTTAAAAAAAAAAATAAAAATGTACATTTTTTGTAATTTAAAAATTTTTCTTGTTATCTACTATATAATTTTATTATTCTTCTTGTCATTTCTTTTTTCGTATTTAAATAAATAAATAAATAAATAATTATCTGTGGGATTGAAAGAGATATGGTTGAGAGAGAGAGAGAGAGAGAGAAAATGGATTTGGCATTTCAATCGATTTTTTTCTTGGTTCTTCACAGGTTATTGTAGCCATATCCACCATCGTTTCGGATTTTTTTTTCAAAAAAAAAACTACAGCTACCATTTTGAATGGTTTACTACAATTATTATCTAATAGCCACCACCACCATATCCACCGCCCATACCGCCACCATAACCACCTCCTTGACCACCACCATAACCACCGCCCATACCGCCACCATAACCGCCTCCTTGACCACCACCATATGATTGTCGTGAAACCAAAGTTTCAATTTCTTCTTGCACGGGTTTAATTTCCTGAGTAATTCGTCGACGTGGTGTAATGATTTCATTGACTTCTTGGTAAACTGGTTTTTTCACTGTATGTTTCAAAACATGTGGTTCATCTAAACAAGTGGAAAATTAAATTACCGATAAGCGGAAATTATCAACAATACCACATACCTTGTGAATATGATTCTTGATGGCTGCCTTTTTGACCTTCATGTTGTTGGTTTACATGCAAATACGATGATTTGGATCGGAAATTCATATAAACTGGAGCAGCATTGGCATTGACTATCGAATTGGAAATTGATTAAGAAAATTAATTTTAAACAAATCAAAGAGAAAAAATTCGAAAATAATCATACCATCAACATAGACTGGTTTGCTGTAACCAGATGATGGAACATCATATGAACGGATATTGTGATAAGATCGTACAGCTAATGGAATGGATCCGTAGCCGCCACCACCACCATAGCCGCCACCACCACCACCACCACCATAACCTCCACCACCATAAGCACAGACCAAAGTGGTCAAAGTAGCCAAAACCAAAAGCTATTTAAAAATTGAAATGAAAAGAAAAATTAATGAAACGAATGATATGATTTTCAGATGCGTTCAGGTTATCGGATGGTTATGGATCAAAGAAACTCGAGACAAATGGATCATTCAAACGAAAAAAAAATCATACTTTGAACATTTTTGTTTGTTATTAAAATGAAAAAAAAAGTGTTGATGATGATTGAAATTTGTTGATTTTTGATGATGATATAAAATGATCGAACGAACTGATCATTTTTATAGTCAAAATCTTAACGTTGTTTATGTGTGTTTTACGTAATTTTCAAAATTTTATAAATAAATAAAAAAAACAAAAACGAAACGATAATTAACGATTCTTAATTTGTAATTTGTTTCTGTCTCTATTTATTCACACACACACACACACACACACACACAAACACGTGTTGCACGTACTTGATTTTTTTTTTAATTTCTTTGCTTTGATTATAACACACATGTACATTATGTGTTAAATGATCAGATAATGAAAACGGACATATTTCATAAAAATATATCTAGATCAATCAAGTCTGTGTGACCAACTGTGTGTGTGTTTTTTTTTTTTTTTTTTTTTTTTTGAAAATCGTGCTCATCTGTGTTTCTTTTGCTAAGAGTCAAATTATTTAAAAAAAAAATTTTTTTTCTTGTTTCAAGAACACTTTTTTTTCGTCGCAAAAAAAGAGAAACTTTTAAAACTGATGATGATGAAAATCAACAGCAACAGCAACAACAACAAGGTGATTAAAAAAAAAATACACCCACACACACACACAATAACATAGTGGATACACCCACCTAAAAAAAAAACACCTGATCGATCCAAATTGAAATCAATTGCGTATCAATTATCAAGAAATTCATAATGATCATCATCTTAATTTATGTAATAAATTTGGAGGAAAAAAAACTTCCGAATTTTCTAAATTTAACTTCAATGACAGAGAAAAAAATTTTATTTTTTATTTTTAAAACATTTCGTTTTTTTTCTTCACAGATTCAAGATGAAACAAATTTTTATTTTTTTCGTGTCCTTTCAAACATGACTATAATTAAAACGAAATGAAATCGTATCAGCAAGATTTTATCTTATCACCATAATGTGAACGATGTAAATGTTTATCATTCCGTTGGTCATAATATCTTGTATGATGATGACCATGAAAAATGTTTCTTTTTTTCTCACATTTTTTTTGTTTTGTTTGCATAACACACACACACACACACAAGTGTAGATTTTCACAATCTTCAAACACTTGATAGGAAACGATAATGACTATTTCGACATTCAAATTTCAAATTTGATAATAATCAATTATTTTTTATTAAATTGGAGAAAACATACACACAGACACTTGTATTGAACAGTGAGTGTGAAAAAGAAAAATCAATTACATAAAATAAATAGAAAAAAAGGGGGTAAAATAAATAATGATAAGGGGGCTGGAAAAAATTCTTGGCCCACCAGAAATTGTTGAGATAAATAATTGATTCACAAAGACATCCAAATCACGTTTTTTGTTTTTTTGGTTTCGGATTTTTTTTTCAAAAAAAAAAAAACTACAGCTACCACTTTGAATGGTCAACTACAATTAATATCTAATAGCCACCACCGTAACCACCGCCCATACCGCCACCATAACCACCACCCATACCGCCGCCATATCCGCCTCCACCACCATATGATTTTCGTGCAACCAAAGTTTCAATTTCTTCTTGTACTGGTTTAATTTCCTGTGTAATTCGTCGATATGGTGTAATGATTTCATTGACTTCTTGGTAAACTGGTTTTTTCACTGTGTGTTTCAAGACATGTGGTTCATCTGAAAAAGTGGAAAATTGAATTACCGATAATCGGAAATTATCAACAATACCACATACCTTGTGAATATGATTCTTGGTAGCTGCCTTTTTGACCTTCATGTTGTTGGTTCACATGCAAGTACGATGATTTGGATCGGAAATTCATGTAGATTGGTACGGCATTGGCATCAACTAATTTTTTTGAGTTAAAAATCAAAATTCAATTTAAATTCAGATTTTATGTTTCATGAAAATGAATGTCGTAGAAAAAATTCATACCATCAACATAGACTGGTTTGCTGTAACCATATGATGGAACATCATATGAACGGATATTGTGATAAGATCGTACAGCTAATGGAATGGCCCCGTAGCCGCCACCACCACCATAGCCACCACCCATTCCACCATAACCATAAGAATGGGCCAAAGTAGCCAAAGCAGCAATAACCAAAAGCTAATGAATGGATTCACGATTGATGGAGGTGTGTGTGTGTGTGTGGAGGGTAAAAGATGAAAAAAAAACAATAGAAAGAAAAAAATCAATATAATTGATTGATTGAATACACGATTCAGACGGTCAAATCCGGATGACAAAATTCGGAAAAAATGACACGAAAAACAAAACAAACAAAAAAAAATCATACTTTGAACATTTTTTTGTTTGTTGGTTTGCTTGTTTTTTCAAAGAAAAACTGGATGCAAATTGTTTGCTGTATGTTTGATGGATGGATGAATGTGCGTTTGATACAAATGATGGAACAAACTGCTCATTTTTATAGCCGAAAAAGTGAACAAAATAATAATAATAATAAATAATACTGTCGCTGTTGTTGTTTTCTGATAATAATTGAAATTAATAACAAAAATAACGATTCGTAATTTGTAATCCTGCTATGTTTAGCTCAAAGTTAGGCCCCATTCACTTTTGCTTTTTGCTTTTGGTGTGTGTGTGTTTGTGTGGACTGTGTGACTGCCCATTTGTGTTGCACACGTGTTGCACGTATTGTGTATTTGTGCTTGGAACATTTCCACCACACACACACACACACACACATAGATGTATTGTACAATGATGGAAAAAAATTTAGAAAATAAAACGGACATTATTACATAAATATATCTGGATTAAATGAATGGATGGATGCGTGGACAAAACAAATGAAACGATGATGATGATGAAAAAAAAATGGAACAGATTGACCAACCATTATCATCATTATCATCAACAATCATGAAAAAAAAAATTTTTTTTTTAAGTCGTAGATCTATTTTTTTCTTCTTCTTTCTGTTGAATAATTTGTCAATTGATAAGTTATGGAAAAAATTTTCAAGTTTTTTCTTTTTGCTTCATTCTCTGTTTTTGACAAAAAACAGAGACATAAAGAAAAATCCATTACCACCTACACGTTGGCCAACACCAAAAACAAATAAAACAGATCCGATCTGCGATCCAAAAAAAAAAATCAATCAATCAATCAATCAGATTAATATTTTCGAAACAACGAACAAAAAATATTAATACCGAAAAATTGAATGTTGAATATCAAAAATTTTGTTTTTTCTTTTCGGTTCGGGTTATGCAATTATTTTTCGTGATTTGTAATTACTTCTTTCCATCATTTTTTTTTTCTTCGTTGTTATGGTGGTCATTGATCATCATCATCATCATCATCATCATTATCTTTAATTCACGAAAAGTGATAGTTTTCTTATTCATCATCTTCTTCTTTTCATTGTCGTTTATTTTTGTTCGTTTCTTCTTCTTTAATTTCAAAGAAGACTTATAATGTCATCCATGTGTGTGTAAAAATTATTCACGTGTTTGTTCCATTTATTTTTATTTTTATTTTTTCATTTCATTTCATCGTCGGATGATGATGATCCAATAATGATGATGATGATGATGCTAAACTTGATATGTTTTTATTTTCATCCACACGCACAACAAAATAAAAACATTAATCCAGTGTGTATCCTTGAAAAGCAAAAAAAAAAAAATTTGCTCCTTGGGAACATAGTTAGAGATAAAGATGGAAAAACACGTTACAAATTGGATTTGGACAAACAAAAAAAAAAATCTTCATGGCCATTTTGTTGTTGAAAAATCAAAAATCAATTTTTTTTTCTTCTATCGATTCACATAATCACAAGGGGGCAATTTTGTTGAAAATTCGGTTCAATTGGCAATCCATTTTCTATTCATCGATGATTGTTGAATTGATCAAGCCAAGTGTGGAATGTGTGGATGTTTAGGTGCCCTAATAGCAGTGTGGATCAAGGACTCAACGCTCTTGCACATACACACACACACACACACACCACCCAGCCAATGGAGAGAAAAAGATCTTGAAATAGATGAATGAATGAAAAAATTATACATTAATTTCAAATAACTACTAAATCAATCGATTGATCGGAAAACCAATGAAAAAAAAATTTGATCTACGAAAGAATAAAATTTAAATATTTTATGATGATTTGAAAAAAAGCAGCAGCTAAAAGTCTTTCATCATTATTATGTAACTAGATGGATAGATAAATTGACCGGTCTGTGTGAAGTAGAAAAAAAACAATTTTTTTTGTTGACCGATTTATTTATTTTCAGATTTCAAATTTCAGATTGAAAAAAAATACTGTGTGTATGCGGCAATGTGAGAGAAAAATGAAAAGCGTGCCCGATCAAATGATTGAGAGAAATTTGATGAAAAAAAAAATAAATGTCTAAAATTGAATTTTTTTTTTCTTGTTGTGGCCATAATTCTCTTCAATTAGCCAACAATTTAATAATGGGATAATCAATCGATTTTTGATCGATTATAATCATTATTTATTGGATATTGGATCGATTGATTTGTGGATTCTCATGCACGAGAACAGAAAGAAAATTGAGCTTATTCTTGGATTATGAATGTATATGTAATGTAATGAAATGACACAAATGACAAAATTAGTAGTAAGAAGAAAAAAAATTGATTTCCATGATGATTATGTAACTGGCGTTTTTTTTTTGCTTTTCACTGATCATGAAATGAATAAAAAAAAATTTTTGTGTGTGTGTTTGTTTGTAGTAATAGTAAATAACATTCGTTTTCATTTCATTTTCATTCAATATCGATCGATAGATGATCGTCGTTTTCTTCATTAAATGTTTTCATAGATTATCATGAAACATCAATTGCTGCTGCACAATCATTATCATTATCGCTATCAGCCATTTTTTTTTTTTTTTTTGAATGCATACACAACAGTGACAAACACCTTTAGGGGATAAAATTTACAAACGGTTGAGATATACAAACACAAACGATCCATTTATATATTATTTCGCACAAAGAGCTTATATATTTTCTAGGGGGGAAAAATCGTGCAAAACAAAATAATTTTGTGTGTGTATGTGTGTATGCATGTATGGAAAAATCCCTTCATTGAATTTGTTTGAGATAACGAAGCAACGGGGACATTTGATTTTTTATTATTATTATTATTTGTCATTCATAAATGCGACATTAAATGTGCGACACATAAGATATCCACTTCCTAAAGCCAAAATGAAAAATTTTGTTTCAAAATTTGTTTGAGAATCGATTCAAAACGACGACAACAACAACGATAATAACAACAGGTACATGGTTTCATTCCATGCCATGCCATGGAATGTGTGTGCATGTGTGTGTATGACTAAATTGATCAATTTATTTTCGGCCATTTAATTATCATTTTTATCTCCATTTCAAGATTATAATCACTTTTTTCAATCTCATTCTGTCTCTTTTTTTTCACTGTTTACATTTGGTCGATTTTGAGTTTTAATTTTCACTTTTTCATTACGATAGACAAAAAAAATGGTTTCCAATTTACGAATGGTCATTAAGATGAGTGGAAAAAATTTTTGACGACGATGATGACGAATATTTACGTGTGTAGAAATTTTTTTATTTTTGGACAAATTTTTTTTTCGTCAAAAAAATGAAATGAAATGAAATGGATTAAAAAAAAATGTCATGTCATTGAATAGGACGATGACAGGATAGAATGGATGGATGGAACAACAACAACAATTTCGACAACACAACGTCCGTGTTGATATTCATTGAATCCATTTTTTTTTTTTTTTTTGTTAATGATGGTGAATCATGTTGTATAATCATAAAGATTCGAATTTCGATGACCTTGGTTGTTTTGTTTTTTTTAATGGTGTTAAAATTGTTCATTTTCAAACAAAACAAAAAAAAACAAAAAAACACAATGCATGATCATCATCACCATTGTTATTGACTTGATTTTTTTTCACTGATGATGATGATCAAAAGTGATTTGGATTTTGATGACCGATGTTTTTCTTGATTTTATCATTACCATTACCATTATTATTATTATTATTATTGAACATCTTTATATAGAGAATAAACACCTGCAACAATTTTGGATCTCGACAAATTAAACAAAAAAAAACGAACGAAATCATCATCAGGACTAAAAATAAATTTAATTTTTTTTAACACTAGTAACGCCATCTTTCGATCGTTTCTATTACATAACATTAAACAAAACAAATCAGATAATAAAAAACACAATCAATCATCATCTCATTCGTCTCTTTTTTTTTATTTAGTACAAAATGGATAATTATCATTTTTATATGGCAAATTGTTTGATTGTAAATTCATGATGGCAACCAAGACCAGGTATGATTACATTTAATGGTCGTAATGTTTGATGATGATTCAAAATTTTTTCAGCACGATTTCGCCGTGATTGAAATGGATTTACTTTCACAATCAATGCCAATAATGCCAATGTTTGAAATAACAGGACATTCATAATTAACATCAATATTGAATGATTCAGATCATCATCTACAATATGATAACGATAAAGAATTGCTTGAATTTCTTTCGAACGACAACGATCAAAACCATATTGCAAGATTAATGTACCACGATTTAGAAAACGTAATGGAACAAAATTGGATAAGATTTGATAACTGTAATGTAAATCATCAATGGGTGCATTTCCATCGGATAGAAGAAACCATATTATTGAAATGACAGACATTGTAACGATAATGACGGCAAAACTATTTGCAGCAACAATTACCAGTAAATAACCAATACTTTGCATTGGAATCACGGCCAAAATGAATAACAACGTGTACCAATAAAAAATCCCTGGCCGTACGATTTCATAGATATTGATCGTGTAGACAAAACCAATGGTCGTTATTAATAATGGTATCCATTCAATAACCATCCTGGTTAGATAGAATGTACCACTACTGTACCAACCTGTGTGAATGAATGAATAAATTAATTATTAATTGAAATTTAGTTATAATAACTACTAATTTACTACTAACCATTTCGATGTTCATTTGAAAAATATCGTAATTCAGATAATAATAATATTGTACATTGTAGAAATATCAATGAAACAAAAAAAGTATTTGCTGAAATAATGTACATGAAATTTTGTTCCAAATCATCATCTTTCTGGCGTTCTACTTCGGTTCGATTGCAAGTATTATTATAGGATTCTTCCCAATTCACACAACCACTTGTCAGTGCAATATTTGTGTTGATTTTCATTACTAACGATGGACCTTGTATAATAATAAGAATTATAAATGCCGTAAACGATATCCATTTATGTCCACGAATATAGGCCATATATCGTAATAACAATATCCAACATGATCTTAATGAAAATCGGATACGATTCGTTGGAATACCATCGATAACTTTTTGTGTATCTTGCATTGATTCCATTTTGTTTTGTTGATTTGTAATTTCCATCGCTGTTGCATGTTGAGCTAGTTTTTCAACTATCGGATCTGTGTAATTCAAACAAGAATATCGTATAAGTTGTTCGATGGGAAATAAGTTGTTTTCTTCCATGATTCTCGTTTCATTGATATCGGGAATTTGCATGAGAAATTGTCGTATATTTGACGGTGGACCCGAATAAACACACACACCACCTTTAGCGAGCACATAAAGTTGATCAAACATCATCAACACTTGAATGTTTGGTTGATGAATACTAGCAATGATGGTCAGATTATGTGCACGTGCAAGTTTAGCCAAATAAGCTACAACAACTTCAGCTGAATTACTATCCAATCCACTGGTTGGTTCATCGATGCAAATCAAATTTGGCATTCTTTGGCTAGTTAATTCTAAACCCAATGCCAGTCGTTTACGTTCACCACCTGAACATTTTTGTACATAAGTATCAGCTATATCTGCGATGCCTAATTCATTCAACATATTTCTTGCAATACTTTCATGATTTAAATTGGATTCTTCGGATGAATTTTTCAATCTTGATGCATATATAAGACTTTGTAGCGCTGTTAAACCAGGCATCAGATGTCCAGAAACTTCTTGCGTCAAATAACATACACGTGTTGGACAATATTTTGTGAGATAAAATTCACTTTCTTCACTCAATCGCGTTTTCATTTGTCCATTTAAAACTTTCAATAATGATGTCTTGCCAGCACCCGATGGACCCATCAATGCATTCAATGAACCGAAACGAAAGTGACCATTTAAATTTTTCAGGATTAATTTCGATCCTTGATCAATATTATTGGCTGAACGTATTTCATATATTGATGAGGATGCAAACAGATTGATTGAACGCCATGCAATCATAATTTTATTGCGTGTAAAATTTTCAAATTCAATTTCTTTACCAATTTTTGTACGATTTATTTGTGTTAAATCAATATTTTCCATTTTGGCATTTTCATCATAATCGATTGGCAATAATTCATCGTTTGTCGTGGTCTGAGGCAATTGTTTTTTGCCACGTTTATAATAGAAAGAAAATTTCCACCAAAGTATCAAAGCAGTAATCAATCGTATAATAAGAATATTCAAGAAAACTCCAGCAGATTCACTGAATATTTGATCTTGATCAATATCGTTATCGACTAATATATATGAACGTTCCGTTTCAGGATCACAACGATGAAATGAATAAAATGAATATAAAAAACCATTAAAAATATAACGATTTTTAACAATTTTTATCATTGTTTGCCATATAGGATCATTCAATTGTTCAGATTTGAAAATCATACCAATAAATATATGAAATGTTTGTGAAACAATCAATCCTAATATAACGGCAATTTCCAAATAACGGGTGAATATGATGCCAAGTAGAAAACCACAACTTTGATTATATATGATGATTAACCATGTAAAATAAACATAATAACTAAATCGTTGCCAGTCAATGCGATATTGATCAATATATAAATGATTTACAGTGAAATAATTGAATATTGTAAGGAAAATGGCTACCAATGTAAATTCAAACAATCGTACAAGATTGAATGATAGATAAAAGGCAACCAAACTATACCATTCTATTTATTGTTAAAATGTAAAATTAAATTAAATCACAGGCAAAAATACAATTAAACTTACTATTTCGATGTTCATTAATGAAAATTTTCATCATCTGTATAAATGATATTGCACTGATTGATATTGTAGTAGCACCCGATATCCAAATGATATTTGTTAGAAATATACGATATTGGAATATATAATTCTCATTTGAATGTTTTTGCATACAAGTTATATTACCAATATCAGTGCCATCATCATTATTGTCGAATGAATAACATGTGTTTGGTGTAACCATTAATGGATCATACATTGTTGATAAAACCGTAATAAACAATGCCAATGATATGAGTAATAGAAATAATTTTGTACGTTCCACTACGAATACGATGAGTAGTAAACGATTAAATTGTAACCATAGATCATACAATGAAAATTTTTTTTGATTTTTTGAAATAATTTGATCAATCGAATAAAATTCTTGTTGATTGATGATTTTTGTTGTGGAGTTTATCGTCGCTATTTGTTCCTGTAAACATGAATTGGCGAACCTTCTAACCAATTCATCACCGATTCCTAAATCAAATTTAAAAGTTATTAATTGTTCTATATGTAATTTCTTACATACCTTTACAGGCTATTTTCGAATATTCTTCAATCGTTGGTTTATCCGCCTCCAATTCTTGTTGGGTTGTTTGTTGCAATTTTCCTAGTAAATTTTTGGCGTCATCAAAATATATGCAAACACCGCCTTTTGCTAGTATATAAAGCTTATCGAAAAGATTCAAGATATCTGAACTTGGTACATGAATTGAAACCAAAATCGTTAAATGATCATTATGATCCACTAATCGTCGTAAACATTGCATAACCAATAATGCTGAATTACTATCTAAACCGGTGGTTGGTTCATCCAGAAATAAGAAATCTGGCTGTTGTAAGGACATTAGTTCCTGTGCGATTGCAACACGTCTTTGTTCACCACCAGAACAATGTTCAAATTGTTTATTCAGAATAGTTTCGTCTAGTATCAATTCCTTCAATACCTGGCCAATGTGTTCATCCATTATTCGATTGTCATCACGATTATTTTTAAATCGAAATGCATATTCAAGTATCTGACGGATTGTCATTTTACCAATGATTGTTTCTTGGATATGTTGTTCAATTATACGAATTACCGGTATCTTGTCATTTCGACGGATATAAATTTCGGAATCAGCTGAAACGCCAGATTGTAATGTTCCATTCAGACAATTTAATAAGGTTGTTTTACCGGAACCACTGGGACCAAGAAATCCGTTTAAACTTTTTCTATATAAATGACCATTCAATCTTTGTAGAATAATTTTAGGTTTATTAAACCAACAATTGTAACGGCTATTATTCACTTCAAAACGAAGATTTCGCCATAAAATCGATACATTTTTCATGGATTGTGAATGATCATCATCAAAATTTTCAATTTCAATTTCTTCTGTTGACGACATTATGATTTTTCATCAGAAAAAAATGAACGGTGTATTTTTTGCAGGTTTTGAATCAAAATTAAAACTAGAGCAAAAACGAAAAAAAATGAATATTCAGCAATCAAGAGATATGTTTAGCAAACACTAACCAGAATAATAATCACACATCAGCCTTTCTTTTTATCATCATTTGAGAAATGTGATGATAATATCGATGTGAATTTTTTTACTTTCAATGCCAATGCTGATGTTTTGATTAATTTGAAGAAAGAAATTTATATCTGCAAGGGAATATGTTGTTTTGATAGTGTAGATTTGATTCAATTAATCGTTAAATGTGTATAGTATGCGGCCTCCACACACACACATACCACTCACACTACACAACACCACCACTACCACTAATGTCACACACACACAAAGGACACGACATGTATATAAGTCATGACACAAACACTGGACACACACTTGTTGTTTAACCTTTGATTAGTTGACCATTAAAAGTTCTTCTTCTCAACCGTGGTGCGAACGTTACTGGTGTCAGGACCGATTCGAACTCAACGTGTAAATTCAACGATCAATATGGCAACATTGTCAACTACACGGCGAGAAATCTCTCGTTTACATAGTCGACTATTAATTCGACAATTGAATCCGGAAGCAGAAAAAGAAAAAATCTTAAAGCTTGCCGAAGATCTGGCCAATGAACATGATCAAATATGGTCGTCAGATACAGAGCCGACAACTGAAGAAATCGACAAAATGTCGCAATATCAAGAAAAACTGCGAGAATTATTGCAGGAAGTGGACCCGAAACCAAAAATTTCCACTAATGCAACAGCAGAAATACCGAAGATCAAAATTAAATTTTCCGGTAAAAAGCAGGACTGGGCAAGTTTCCTCTCGCTGTTCGAGATTGCCACAAAAGAAGCAAGTCCACAAGAAAAATACCTAATCTTAACAAATGCTCTGCCTAATCATCTAAAACGTGATCATCCGACAACACCAAATGCTGAAAGTGTCGAAAATATAATCAACGCTCTGAATATCACATTTGGACCGATCGACAACAATCAAACGTTGGACATGGTAGAACGTTTTAATCCTGGTTCAAAAACACCATTATCATCAACAACAGGCAGATTGTGTGCTCTCTACCATCAAGCAGTCTCTCGGGATATCAACAAAGAATGTATAAACCGAGTGTTCAAGAAGAAAATTTTACAAATCATGCCGTTTAGCGTGCTGAACCAACTGCCGATGAACAACGACGTAGAGATGATAATCAACAAAATGGCTGAAATAGCCCATGTGCAAACTCAAGCCCTTGAGGCCAAACGAGGAAATCAACAACAACAACAACGCTCAGCTTATCGACCAACACAGCAGGGCAACAGAAGCAATAAATGTGCATTATGTTCAAGATCGAACCACAACAGCATGGCATGTACCAGTGGCTCAGCAAGATCACGTAAGCAAATGGCTCAACGTCGTGGTTTATGCATGAAATGTTTACGACCCAATCACAAGGCCAACGAGTGTCGATCAAACACAAGTTGTGGCAAGTGCAAAGGACAACATGCCACCTGCCTATGTGACAAAGCAACGATCAATACATCGGAGATGGCGCATGATGATTCAAACGACGAAGACCAATTCGACGATAACGACGACTTGGTAGCTTTAAACTAAACCGCCCTCCCAGGCGTTTAATAGAATTCCCTTTGTTTATCAATAAAATTAAAACTTTGGCATTATATGATACGGGTGCAAATTTTACTGGCATGTCAAAAAGCAAAGCGGAAAATCTAAAAATTAAGTGGCAGAAGAAAGCCGGAACTGCATATATGGCTGACGGAACAGCAGTTCAATGCCTCGGGAGGGCTAAAACATCTGTATCGATTGGTAGTGAAAATCACGAAACCACAATATTTGTGTTCAACAAACTTCATCATGACATCGTAGTTGGGACGGACACTATCGAAAAATTCCTGTTGGAACAACGAGTTGGTCTTAAAATCTTTCAACACAACAAACCGTTGACCAACCTGAAAAACGAAACAAGAAAACGTCTGACAATCAACAACTGTGCCGATCAAATCAAGCGACAATATAACGACGTATTCACTGGTTGTGGAAGAACAGAAAGAATAGTCCACACCATCGACGTTTCATCAAATCGATTAATACGTCATAAAACACAAAATATACCAGTACACTGGAGAGAAGATATTGCCAATCATATCAACGAATTACAACAACTTGGCATTATCGAAGAATCAAAAAGTGAATATCGATCTCGCATAGTACCGATCAAGAAAAAAGACGGTTCGGTTCGTCTAGCCATCGACTATCGCGACCTAAACAAAATTTCAAACAACGATGCTTTCCCGATGCCAAAGATAAAAGACATCCTGTTCAAATTATCCAAGGCGAAAATCTTTTCAAAAATGGATCTAAAACGCGGATATTATCAAATACCAATGGAAGAAAATTCCAAGAAATATACCGCTTTCGCCTTCAACAACAAATTGTATCAATTCAAGATGATGCCGTTTGGTCTAGTGGCAGCACCACAAACCTTTCAACGACTAATGGAATCTATTCTGGGTCATCTTGATTTTGTAGAGTGCTACCTCGACGACGTAATAATATTCAGTGAAAACGAACAAAAACATCGACAACATCTCGATCAAATATTCAACATCCTCAGAGAAGAAAATCTCAAATTGAATGAAGAAAAGTGCCAATTCTACATGAAAGAAATCGATTACCTTGGGTTCTCCATCAAAAAAGGACATCGAACAATATTGGCTTCAAATAAACAAAAATTATTACAATTTCCTCGACCATCCAATCAGAATGAAGCCAAAACATTCATCGGTTTGGCCGGCTATTACCGTGATCTGATAAAGGACTTCGCAAAAATGTGCAAGCCGTTATATTATTGCAGTAACCAGAAAAAGTTCAGATGGTTACACGAGCAAGAAGAAGCCTTCAATCAGCTAAAAGAAGTGATCAAGAAAAATCCGACGGTCATGATACCGGATATGTCACTAAAATTTACCGTAACAACGGATGCCTCTGATAGCGCCATGGGAGCGGTACTATCACAAACAATCAACAATGTTAAAACGCCAGTTGATTTCTTTTCAAGAGGCTTCAACGATACACAGAAAAGATATTCAACCTATGAGAAAGAAGCGACTGCCTTAATTCAAGCATTGAAGTACTGGCAATATCTATTGATTGGAAAACCGTTCATTCTGGAAACAGACCACAAACCATTGAAATGGCTGCTGTCCAAGAAAGATTGTAACGGGAAATTGGGCAGAATGGTGTTGAAACTGGCGGACTTCCAAATCGAAAACATCGAACACATCAAAGGAACGGAAAACGTCCTTGCAGATACGCTAAGTAGATTGCAAGTGAACTGTATTGCGGGATCACAGGA
The DNA here is from genome assembly GCF_024713945.1 of Dermatophagoides farinae. NCBI lineage: Eukaryota > Metazoa > Arthropoda > Arachnida > Sarcoptiformes > Pyroglyphidae > Dermatophagoides > Dermatophagoides farinae. Next base: position 4,819,848 of record NC_134682.1, read on the forward strand.
CGATAGTCAACCGGATGACGTGATCAACAGAGATCGCAATAATTTTCGGTACCAAAATGGCAGATGGTATTTCGTCGACAGCTCGTCAGGTACAGAATCGTTACGAATATACATCAGAAACGAAAACGAACGTGAACAGATACTAAAGACGGTTCACGATAACGGACATTTTGGGGTATTCAAATGTATGGAAGAAATCAGAAAACGATTTTGGTGGCCCGGCTGGAAAAGGCAAGTCAAACATATTGTATCAACCTGTCCACGCTGCGAGCAATACAAGGAAAATACCGAAAGGACTCGATTGCCGATGATTACGAGTCAAGCGGAACCAAATAACTGGAGAAGATTGGGAATCGACATCTGTGGCCCGTTGCAGACTACCAACGACGGAAATAAATACATCCTGGTTTTACAAGACTACGCTTCAAAATTCGTCGTAGCAAAACCAGTGGCCACCATCTCATCAACAGTCGTTATTGAATGGTTACGTCAGGTATTCCAAGATTTCGGATGGCCCCAGATCATACTTCATGACTGTGGTGCCCAGTTCCAGAGCGAACAATTCAAAAGATTCGCATCCGAAAATCGCATCGAACTGGAAGAAGCAACAGTGGCTCATCATCAAACTAATGGAATGGTGGAACGTATTATCCGGACAATTGAAACAATTATCCGAGTATCAGCTAACGATCATAATAATTGGGACCGTACGCTACCAGAAGCTATCGCAGCCTACAATGGATCAAGACATTATTCGACATCCATGTCACCATTCAAGGCAATGTACGGCCGAGACATGACTACTCAACTGGACCGAAGATATGGAATCGTACACAACACCGAAGATATGGGAATCCTGAGAGAACGACGTCTGGCTCGACATGGACAAGCCCAACGGCACCAAAAAGAACAATACGACAGGAAAACTAAAGTGGAGCCGATTCGAGTTGGGGACAGAGTGCTATGGCATTTGGTCGAAGCAACTATGGGGAGCTCGAAAAAGTTCAACCGACGTTGGAAAGGCCCATTTATAGCAGCCGAAATGAATTACCCGAACATCAAGATCGAGGACAGGAATGGAAACTTCCGTTGGATCCACCACAACCACATCAAAAAATCATTGGCTGCAAACACCGATTTAGACATAATTAGAAACCGCGGCCGACCCCGGACACTTCCGTCTTGAGGGGGAGGAGTATGCGGCCTCCACACACACACATACCACTCACACTACACAACACCACCACTACCACTAATGTCACACACACACAAAGGACACGACATGTATATAAGTCATGACACAAACACTGGACACACACTTGTTGTTTAACCTTTGATTAGTTGACCATTAAAAGTTCTTCTTCTCAACCGTGGTGCGAACGTTACTGTATGATTTATTTTTGATGTGAATCAATTTGATTTAAATTGCGAATGATTAATAACAATCATCATATGATGTTCATGATGATGATGATGATGGGCAAATATGGTATTTTGATTGAAAATTTTTTTCAAACATTTGTTATTTATCAAAAAATCTACATTGTAGTAAACTCTGATCGATTGATTAATTTTATTACTTGCGAATAAATAGAAAAAAACTGGTTTCATGTTTTTTTTTGTCGATAAATAAATATATTCGAACGACAAAACACATATATTTTGATTTTTTTTTCTGTTGTGTTCATTTATTATTGATAAAACAGATATTGATACGATACGCTATCCGCCAAAATTAGCTTACTATATGAAATTTTTGAAGCTGTAACCAGATTTAAAAACAAAGGGTTTTTAACCTTTATATTCATTTTTCGATTTTTGATTTCATTTGTAATGAACCTCATTCCAACATTCGATCCAAAATCATTGTGAATCTGAACACCAGGATACATTATGTGTGTGTGGCTATTATCACACAACCAGTGTTAGTGTTTTGTATCAGTGGTGGTGGTGGTGGTAGTGGTAGTAGACCAAACATTTCATGCATACATTTATGCATAATTGTAAATTCATGCGTACCATGCATATACCGCTCACATTGTGTGCTGTCAATGTGTTTTCTATTTTTTTTTTAGCGCGCCAAAACTTATTCGCATGTTTTACCAAATTTTTTTTTTTGCAAATTATCTGAAAAAAACAACCTGAAAACTTGTCAAATAATTGAACGGTTGTGTGTTTGTTTGATCGATAAAGACAATTACAAGTAAATCATGGATGCTCTCAAGAAAAAACTTCTTAAAGATTTCAATTCGATTGTCTATAGAATCAAAAAAAATCAAGAAAAAAGTAAGCAAAGAAAAAACTGAACCAAATCGTTTTTAATCCATATGATACATTTTTAAATAGATAAAATATTGCAAGATTACATGATATTCATTGATAATCTGAATCGATATGTAAATCAAACAAAATGGAGCCAATTTTCCGTTGGCGAGGAAAGATGGCAAGCATTATCGTGTTATGTAGAAAAGAATCAATCAAATTCATCATCTTCATCGGAAATTATCGACCAGGCAAAACTGTTGGAGAGTTTCAAAATGTCGAAAATTCTGGCCAATAAAATTATCTTTGTAAATATATTTCGCAATATTTGTGAAAATTGGTTGTAACAAATTTTTTGAAATTTTTTTTTGCAGCGCAAAACTGCTGGCGTTTTTCGGCTAAATCATCCGTTGGTCATGGCAATGAACCGCCTGAAACACGGATCCAAAGATCAAGAAGAATGTGCCATCCACCGAAAGAGATTCAAAAGCGAATCAAGAATGAGGGAGCATTTGAAAACTTGTCATCCGTAAGTCTGTTAAATCGCTTATAACATTGGTAATCTGATTCTCACTTATTATTACATTCATTCTATAGAGAAGTTTATGTTGATACTATCGATCCAAATGAATATGAATATGACCGAAAAAATGTTTGTCAAATTTTGTATGTTCCTGTGGCAACCATTAAAGATGAGAATATGTCTCCAAATTGTGCAAAAGAAAAACCCAAAATTCCAATCATTACGTTATCATCGGATGATGATAATGGCGACAACAAAGAATCTATTGATCAAAATCAAAATGAACAAAAAAAAAGAAGAAATTGAAAAAATAAATGGCCAGTCCACCATCAAAATTATCTCGAAAATCTGAAATTGTTGGATTTCAGCTTAAAATGGCATCCACCAGATGATGGGGCAATCGCAACTTGAAAAAAATTTAACAGGAAACAAAACTAAACTACGAATGATAAATTCAGCAAATAATCAAATACAAAACGACAACGAAGAAGAAGAAGATATTCAAGTTTTTTTTCTGATATTTCCAAAAATAAATGAATAGAAAAACGAATTTTGGAATTGCCTCATGAACACACACATGCACGTACAACAGAACAACATATTGTATATATGTGAAAATCGAAAAAAAAAATTCAATCCAGCGTTTCAATGTCATCATCAACACTAACGACAACGACAAACTTTTTCTCTATATATACGCGTGTATATCAATTTAATGATCATGTCCATTTTTTTGTTTTGTTTTGTTTTGTATTCGTCATTGAATATTTCAATCTTCTTCAACAAAAATGTTAATGTTGCAATCAATCATCGAACAACAACAGACAATGAATGAATGAATTGAATTGAAGCTGTAATGTGAACATCATTTCTTTTTTTCTGATTGTTTGACTCATAGTGTGATCAAGTTTCTTGTTACATCATTTTGTTTCTTATTGATTCTTTGTTTTCCATTTTTTTGTTGTTGAAAATTCTATTGATCTCAATCAGTCGCCAATAATGGTCAATTTACTTCGTTTATTCTCAGCCATAATCATCACCATATTTGTATTATGTATTCAGCAGCCATCAATTGTCAATTGTGATACATGGATTACATTGTGGAATAAACTCAATATGCCAGTAGAAATTCAATGTTTTCGTGATTCAGCAATGAAAGTTAGAAAATTTAAAAAGAAAATTATCGAACCAGATGATCGTTATGATATTAAGGGGTAAGTTTCAAAAAGAAATCATGAATTGATTATGATGATCGTTAATTCACGTGACACTCGTTTTAGGAAATATCCACAAAAATCAATGAAAAAATTTTATCGCCATTGGTGTGAAGTAAAAACCGATGATAATATTTCCATTATGTTTGACGTATTTGGTGGTAAAAATAAAAAAATCAATAAAATGTCTGATTCTTATTCGGATTGGATCATAAATTCTGGCGGCATTTATCGTTTCCGTAAGGGACAATTATTTATGTATTATGGTAAAAATTGGCTCGGCGAAGAACATAATATTGAAGATGATTTAGCCGGTACACCGGAAAAAGAATTGCATCCAGAAGATTTTGTTTTCATGTATGTTTAATTGATTGATTTTTTTTTTTTTTTGATTAATTGATTGATTGACTTTTTCATTTTCCCAACTTTCCCACCACCTTAGTGCACCGGTTGATATTGATTTAAAAACGGCTAAAATGCCAATCGATCAGCAACGATTTGCCATTACAAAAGCTGAATATGCAGCATTGAAATTTGAAAATCCCAAAGATATGGCTCGATACGTGAAAGCGGCAATGAAAAAACGTTTCGGTTCATTTTGGGAAGTATTCATCGAACAAAAAATGTCAAATAAAACCGTAAAACGTACTTGTGATTCGAAATTTGTAATGAATTTTTCCGTCAATGATTTAGCATTTATTGTTTGTCGTGTAATGAGATAAAATCGAATCTGATCTTGATGCAGTGTCTATTTCTTCCCTGAACAACAACTCGATTCCGTTAACTCGTTTTTTGTTTTTTTTTGAATTTTGATTTTCAAAAAATAAAAAATTCATTTTCATCATCATTTGAATTAAAAATAATTTTAATCAATCAATAAATAAATCAATCAATCATTTTTTACGTTTCTTATTCTTTTTTTTCTTTTTGCATTTTTTAATTACATTGCTACCTCGTTGAGATTGATTTTTTTGTTTTTTCAATTTTTTTATTCGGCGATTATGTTCACGTACTTCACGATTACCGAATATTAATTTTCGTTGTTCATCAGTGATTGTTGAATCATTTTTAATTAGATAGAAAAATGTTCCACCTGGTGAACGTCTACGTTGATGCTGTTGTTGTTGTTGTTGATCATTACCATCATCAATCATAAGGCCACCAACATCTTCAATATCTAATACTTCGGCCATTAATTGCCGTGCACGTGTTTCACCCAAAACATCGACAGTATTTTCTGTGTGTGTGATTAAACAGACAAAAAAAATGATTTTTTTCGAAAAATTTTTGACACAAATTGAACTTACTGATAATATCGGTTCGTTTTTCTCGAAGTTTATAGGCAATTTCACCAACGATTCCTGGTTTACGAATACGTTTAGGTTTTCCATCCGATGATGAAATTTTTGGTGCAAATTTTTGCTCAAAATCTTTTTGTGACCATTGAAAATAATTTTCACGATCATTTGATTCATTCTGTTGTTGTTGTTGTTGACATTTCCGTTTCTGTAATCGTAATCGTTTTCGTCGTCGTGCTGCTGCACGTCGGTCTTTTATTTCCAATGTTTCATTCATTGTATCGGTTAGTTGTTGTTCCATAAGTATTTCCGACCATATACTAAATTTATTCTTAGTATTCGATTGATCGACAATCGTTAGCTTTGGTGATGGTCGAGACAGGGATGGATTCAAATGATCGTTTTTGATGACAATTTCATCGTTATCATCGTGAATTTTGGCACCAACATGTCTACGATCATCACAATCAGAATCATCATCACTAGAGGATGAACCAGGTGGTTCGAATCGAAATGGTTTGGTAGCTGTAGCCATTACATTATCATTTATGGATTTAGATGAATTCAAATTCATTTTCAATCAAATGAAGAAGAAAGTGAAAAAACATGAAACAAAAAAATGATACACGTGAGAATTCTTTCTCTCAAATGAGTGTCCTAGTGTTTATGAACGGTTTGGAAAATTTGGCACGTGTTTATAAAGCAAAAAAAATTCTTGACATTCTGAGATTTGAGATTTAAATCCACAACATTAAAAAAATGGATGGATCCAAAAAGAAACCAAAAACCAGTCATCATCATCATCATCGTCATCATCATTCATTGGGTAAAGCGTTCTGTAAAACACAGATTAATTTACCATTCCCATATCCAATGTTGGATTTGAAAAAGAAAACAATATGGCCATTTTCTAAGGAAGAATTTTTCATGATCGCTATTGGACGATTAATCGAGAAGGAAAAATTAATTTCCATTGAACATTTGCCTACTATTTTAGCATTGAATAAAATGGGTTTTTTCGGTGCACATTCTAGCCGTGAAATTATATTCAAATCAATGATTGATTCAACAACACAAAACAATCGACAACAATCACAAAATAAACCAAAATTTACGGTCGGATTTTTTTCACTAAAAACCGTCGATATACCATCGGCATTGACAACATTTATTGGTGATACAAATGTAATGGTTTCCTTTCATTTCTTTTTTCTCTATACTAATGGCATGTTTTGTTTTTCATTACAGAAACTTAAAAAGAATGAAAATCAAAATTCAACGACAACAACAAAAGATCAGAAAACATCATTCACAAATATGAAACTTAATTTGGAAGAAGCTTATTTCCTGAGTTATGTGTTTGGAATGTTGAAAATTGAAAAAAATCCCAAAGAATTTTATGGTCTTGATGAACTATGGCAATGTTGTTGTCGGTTATCCAATGATGATTCAAAATCTGGTGGTGATTGTACTAAATTCGTTACACGATTTGCTGCATATTATTATTTTCGTTCACAAGGATTTATTGTAAGTAATGGTTTTAAATTTGGTGTCGATTATTTGCTGTATGAAGAAGGACCACCATTCAATCATTCACATTATGCTGTTATTGTTGAATATAAATACGATGATGATGATGGTGATCAAAAACAAAATGAAACATGCAAATATAATGAAATATCTGGCCTAATACGAATATCGAACAATTCACGAAAAGAATTAATTCAATGTACAGTGATTATACCGGCAACATATCGATCACATTTATCCGATTGTGGACCTGGTTGTATTAAATATTTTCATATTAATCTTATTCATTTACAACGTCAAACATTGGATACATGGCAAAATAATAGTGGCGGTGGTGGTGGTGGATGAAATTAACAATTTTTTTTGTTAATAAATTTTTTTTTTTTGATTTTATAAAACAATCGATATTTTTTTTAAATAAATACTATTGCGATAGTGGTGTTGTTGGCGGAAAAGTATCGTGCATCACTATCACAAAATTTTATTTATTTTTTCTTTTGTTTTTTGTTTTCATTTCGTTTTCTTTCTGTTTGTTTATTTGTTTGTTTGTTCATTGGATTTGATTCAGAAGGTTCGAAGGTAAAAACATTTTTTTTTCTCATTCCATTTGATTCTTTCCAACTTACATTATCGTCGTCGTCATCATAGAACCTCTTGGCCGTTGAGATGCCGACCCTACTGATCGTAGATTGGTCGGTCGGTCGATTGTTTGCACAATCAGACACGAACGAACTTCGAACACCAAAACAACACTGGAAAATTTTTCTTTTATTCACTCAATATTTTGGTTTTGTTTGTCTTTTATCATCGGAACCAATGTCGAAAAAAATTGAAGTCCATGTACAACTTGGGTGTACACAACAACAACAACAACAATTAGTTCATATTTGAATCTTTAAACAGTTTTTTTTCTTTTTTGTGGTTACCTTGGAGAATTTTTCTTTTTCATCTGACAAGGCCATCATCATCCACACATACATACCATATACCGGCAACCACAATGAACTTTTATCATCAACAACCATCATCATCATCATCATCATAAATGACTAAAAACCGCGAAAATAACTTGGCTAGTGGCTTGAATAGTGGGAAAAAAAACAGTCAAAGAATCAATCATCAAGAAGCCGAACTCAATTTTTCTCTTTTTTTCGGGTGTTTCGAAAAAAAAAAACATTGTCGAGATCAAGAACAGTTCAAATCAAGTGTTCGATTTTTTTTTCTTCTTTTTTTTGGAAGTTCAAACTCAAAACTAAATTTTCGAATGTTTTATCGACGGATATAAGTGTGTGTGTGATGACGATGATGATGATGATGATGATGATGATGATGATGGACAACAACCACCAACAAAAAACCAATTGTACATCTGCTTTTGTTACCTAGGTTTTTTTCCAGCAGATTTGTTTTTTTTTTCATTTTACTTCTCTTCTCTTCTTCCCAAGAACAAAATGTGCATTATTATCGTTCATTGATCACCATTATTACGATTACGATTAAATCATCGCCAATTTACCAGATTTTTTTTGGTGTGCAATAAATAAATGTCTCTAAATTGGTAACCACTGAAAACAAATATTAGTCGAGGCCATTGTTTTTTTTTTTGTTTTACTTATCGATTCATTTCATTTCTACACATTTATTTTGATTTTTTTTCTGTTTCCATTTCATCATTATATAGATTGATTTATTGTTGTTTTAAATAATGGAAATGAACATCTTTTACTGAAATGCAATGAATGCAAAATGGTGATTGTCGCCATTTTGCATTAAAGTGAATTTTCCATATGTCATATGCTTGTAAAATCCATTATATAAATGTTCTAATTTTTTTTCTTTGTCAGTTTTTTTTTTTAGTTTGAAAATTTAATTTTTCGGGCAATGACATTGTTGTTACCGGAAAGCATTGCAACGACCAACGAAATGATTTCTTAACAAATGTCTTCAACATTTGATGGCAGTGGCGGACATTTATTACATATCGATCGAATCGATCGATCAAATTCAAATGAATGTTATACATCATCATCATCATCATCATCATCACCATCATCAAATCATCACTATTGATAACAACAACAACAACTAAGGGAGGAGAATGTATAATACTTGTCAATAATATTCAAGTGTTTGTGTGTGTGTGTGTGTGTGTGTGTATACATGAATGCGGCAATAATATACGAACAAATGTAATTGTCTAAATGTGAAAATGAATGAATGAATGAAAAACATCAACATTTTGATGCATCAACAACGCATAAGCATATATATCGTATCACAACAACAACAACAACAACAACCGAAAAAAACCAAACCAGTCATTTGTTGTTTTCGGGTCGTGAAAATCCATCTCCATCGTCAACATCATCATCATCATCATCAGTAAGAAGAAAACGACCCGTTCTTTTTTTTCTGTATACAAGAAACAAAGTTTAACTTGGACTCATACAATTGCACAAGTTAATCTATAACCGGGGAAGAACGGCGCAATTCTGACCAACAGCACAAGCAAACAACAAACTATGGAAAAGAATCATACTCCATAGCCTGCATGCTATTTACAACAGAAACCATGCATCAACATTCATTTTTATTTCGCATTGTCGTCTTGCGCGCCTAAAATTTTCATGATTTTGATGTGTGTGTTTTTTTCTGGTTCAAAATGGTGTATTGTGTTTAATTTTGAGATACAAACTCACATCACTCACATACACACAGAGGAATACATCCCATCATTTTTTTCCGATTTTTGTGACCAGCAAACCGAAAACCAGAAAATTTTTTTTCTTGACTTGTCATCGTCATCCGTTCCATTATTATTCTTTTTTTGTTTTGTTTTGTTTTGACAATCATTTCTCCCGGTTTTTTTTTCGTACATCAGAATTTTTTTCCTCTTTTAGTTCCATTTTTTGTATATATTCACAATACACAATATAAATGTCAGGCGCATTTTGGTATCGCTGACGCCCATTCTTCTATTTTCTCAACCCCCTTTCCGTTCTTTTTGACTGGCTCCAATTTCCAAATTTTTTTTTTGTTCAAGTCAAAAAAAATATACAAGTAAAAACGCACACAAACACACACACACACTGGTGGTAGTTCATCACACAACAATATGAGATTGCAATCGAATGATGAAAAACACCATTCACATCTTTTTTCACTTTTTATTACCCATTTTGATATGTTCAATCGTCATAGTCATCGATTGTGAAATTGTTTTTTCATTAAAAAAACATCATTTTGTGACTCATCATCATCATCATGGATATGATATTCCAGTTTTTTGATTAAAAAATATATAAACCATGAATCTTTTTGTTTTCATTCAATTCTAAAATTGTCTTCGATATCATCATCATCATGATATTATCACATCACCATGAGTTTTTTCTAAATCGTTGATATCTTCTGACGATATATCAACAATTTTCTCACCAATTATCAATTTTGATATTCAAAAAAAAAACATCGACAGCAGATAATGTTTTGTATTTGAATCCATTATCATCATAAATCCAAAACAGAAAAAAAATGGAACAAACATATAAATTGCTGATATTTTTCACCATATTCTTTATCGTATGTATCATTTGATTTCAATTTTTTAAATTTTAAACATCATCATCATTCTTTTTTGTGTGTTGTTCTGAAGCACACAAAAAACTAAAAAAAAAAGATTTATTGACGCAAACATACAAACAAACAACGAAACGAAACGAGAAAAAAATCACAACAGCCCGGTCATAAATTAGTGGTGCTGGTGATGGTGGTTATTGTTGATGAGAAATTTTCTCTGAATTAATTATCAAATGATTTTTTTTGCGAGGGTTCAAATTTCTGAAAAAAAATTTATTTTTTCATAGCACCACCACATTTTTAAATTGATTCATCATCACACACGTTATATGTGGATTTTTTTTTTCTTTCACTTTTTGTCCAATCTACATTGACATTTTTTTCATTTACAATATTGTGGACATATTTGGGCCACACACAAACAAACACGTTAATGTTTCTTATCAATCAAAAAAAAAAAAAATTCTTCTGGCTACTAACTAAATAATAACTATGATGATGATATTTGCATTTAGCCATTTTAGTAGTAGTTTTTTCCATTATTTTTTTCTTTTTTCCTTTTTGTTTGTTTGTTCAGTACATACCAGAGCTAGAAATATGGCCAAGAATGGAATTTTGTATACGCATAAAACACACACACACACACACATGATTCTCTCTTTTTGGTTTTTTGTGTGTTATTTACATTCATATAGTGATGAGAAAAAAAAATCCAATGTAATAAACGTTGAAACCGAGAGGATGCACGTTAGGCATAAATTGGACGCAGGAATATTTAATCAACGAATTTTATTTATCATAATATTTTTTAAAGAAACGCGGAGACAATATCAATACAACTAAACTCATCAATCGTACAACAATTGGTGAGCTCTAAAAACAAATCACCTGACTTGAGACCAAGAAGAGAGACATTCATAGACCTCGTTACACCCCTTTTTCAGTCGAGCTCTCTTGGTCTTCCTCTAGATGGAACATTAATTAAATCAGAATCAGTACAATCATTGATGTACAACTTCATTTGATTGTTATGAACAATAAGTTTTTTCTGATTTTGACCTGCTATTTCAAATAACTTAGAGCCTTTTGTTTCTACAATTTTAAACGGTCCGAGCCAAGGCTGATTTTTAACATGTTTTCTTCGGATCAGTACATAATCGTTAATTTTGAATTTTGATTCCAGATCAGATTGATAATTTTTTTTCAAATTCATTTTAGCTTGTGTACGCCAATTAGCTATTCTAATGGGATCTTTTTCAAATAGTTTTTGATCAATTGGATCGGATATATCACATTCGAACTTTTCGTGATTACCATGTAAGAGTTGACTTGGAGTAAATCCTGTGGAAGTATGAATCGTATTATTATATATTTTCAATACTTCATTCAACTTCTTATCCCATTCATCTTGAATTTTCATTGAACGAACAATATTACGAAAAGATCTGAAGAATCTTTCAATTGAACCATTAGTTTGATGCAAATACGGTACTGCAAATTTTTGATGAATATTTTTTTCAGCACAAAATTCATTATATACTGTTGATTCGAAGATTGAACCTCGGTCAGATATTATGTTCTTTGGAATACCACGAGTTTTAAATACTTTATTCAAAAAGAATATTACTTTTTTAGCCGTAGCTGTTTTTGTTGAACACGCTTCCACCCATTTCGATGATAAATCAATACAAGCAATCAAGTACCGATTATTGCGTTTAGATGAATTCATGTCACAAATATCGATAGACCAAGTATCATTAATTTCCAATGACGAATAATCGATTTTGTTATGTCGTAATTTAACTTGATTATCATAATCTTTAGTTTGTTGACAGATTGAGCATGAATTAATCAATGATTTGATTCGTTCTTTTAATTTTGGATGATAATACCGTAATTTCATAAATTCGCTCGTCTTCTGTATACCAACATGACCTAATGAACTATGAATTTGATGAATACGTTCATTTCAATAAATCAATTGGAAGACACAACTTCGATACATCATTTTCTTTTTTATACCATACACTGCCATCCTTCCAAAAAAGTTGTGGATTAGATTCGATTTGATTTTGCAAAGAGTCATCAGATTCTTGAACATCATTCCATGGTTTTGATTGAATAGTGAAGACACGAGATAACGCATCAGCAATGATATTATTTCTACCAGGAATATGTACAACGTCGAAGTCGTATTGTTGTAATCGTAATGCCATACGTCCAAGACTACCAACAGAATCTTTTTTAGTCATCAACCATTGTAAAGGACGATGATCACTTTCAACCAAAAACTTTCGACCATATAAATAATGATTGAAATGTTCGATAGACCACAATAAAGCAGTTGCTTCTTTTTTAATTGTAGCATACCTCAGTTGACAATCGGTAAAAGATTTGGAGGCATATTCAATTACATATTCGTTATTATCTTCATCACGTTGCAATAATACAGCACCCATTCCTTTATCAGATGCATCACATTGAATAACAAAGGATCTCATGATATATGAACAATTCGGATTCGGCATATGTATTACTGGAGATGCACAAAGAATATCACGAATTTTCACAAAAGAATCTTGACATTTGTCAGACCACACAAATTTATTTTGATGTTTCAATTTTTGGAGAGGCAATACCAATGTAGCATAATTTTCAATCATTGAACGGAAATAATTAGATAAACCAATAAATCGTTCAAGATCTTTACGACATTTAGGAACTGGAAAGTTCTTTAATGCTTCAATTTTTTTTATTGATGGTTGAATTTTTCCATCAGATATCGAAAAACCAAGATATTCAACTTGTTCCAATAAGAATTCAGATTTTGCCTTGTTGATTGTAAGATTATATTCTTTGAATAATTTGAAAACAATTTCTAAATGTTTATAATGATCACTTTTTGAAGAAGAATGAATAAGAATATCATCATAATAAATTTTGACGAAATCAAGTTTACCAAAAATTTTTGACATACATCGAATGAAAGTTTGTGGAGCAGAAACGAGACCAAACGGCATTCTTTTAAAATGATACAAATTGTTATTCCATTGAAATGCAGTTTTTTCACGATCTGATTCATTCATTGAAATTTGATAATAACCACTATTCATATCGATTTTTGAAAAATACTTTGAACCACGGAGATCACGAATTATTCGGTCACTTCTAGGTACTGGAAAAGAATCTTTTTTGGTAATTTTATTTAATTCACGGAAATCAATTGCTAATCGGATAGTACCATCAGGTTTTCGTATTGGAACTATCGGATTTTTCCATTCGGATTCAGACTCTTCTATTATGTTTTCATCAATTAGCTTTTTAACAGCAATATCAACATCTTTTTCGATAGCTTCCGGAATTCTATATTGACGAGTTTGAATTGGATGAACATTATCACGTAAAATAATTTTATGTTTGATAACTGATGTTTCACCAAGTTTGTTGAATAAATCATTATATTTTTTCAATAATTTTTCGACATTTTTATCACTATGTGAACTATTAACTGATGATGATGATGTTGTAGAAGAAATCATTTTGATAACACATTGTTCAATATCTTCGTTTTTATCAGAATCAGTAGAAATGATCAAATTATTAAATTGTTGATAATCATGTGAATTTATATCTGTAGATCGCAATATTTTAGTTTGACCTTCGGTTCGACCATTCGAAATTTTAAATAACCCAAAATCAGTAGAAATCTTGAATCTTTTTGAACTAAGAAAGTCGAAACCAATTAGGAAATAATCATTATTATTTGCAACATAAAAATCCCATTTACATTTCACATTTTCAATTTTAATTGTTTCTTTATAAACACCAATAATCGATATCGGATCATTTGTGAATGATACAGCAGATACATTTTTCTCGGAATTAACCAATTTAGATGAATCAATAAGATTTTTTGGAAAAAATGAAATACTACTGCCCGAATCAATAATAGCTAGATGTTTTTTATTTTTGAAATCAATCATAATTTTCATTACCATTCGATCTGATTCGATACTTGAAACTTTTTCTTTTTCAGCTTTATCTTTTTTTTCTTTCTTCTTTTTTGAATAACAAGCATCAGTATTATGATTAGTTTTTTTACAGTACTCACAAAATTTATTTGATTTCTTGTTGTTATTTTTATTATTGTTATTATTAGACGATGACGATGGTTTTTGAAATGAATTTTCGTTACGATTATAATGACACTTTGATGCATTTTCAAAAGCTTCAGCTTTAGCCAGAACATCATTTGCTGTTCTTGGGAGCTCAGATAACGCTATAATTTTTTCACGTAACTTCAAATCTAATGCAGCCATGAAATGATTTCGAACCAATTGTGTCTTATTTAATTTCGCGAAATTAGGATAAACCCGTTCAACACATGTAGTTGTTCTTTGAAGAAGTTTACTTAATGATTCGTTTCTATCTCTTTGAATGAACATTAGTTTCATAATATTTGCAACCATATTATGTTTGAATTTTTCTTCGAAAGCTCGTTTAATTTTGGAAAATGATTTTTGATCTGATTCGGTTAAATCTTCAAATAATTGTAAAGCTTCCGAATCTGCACGAAGCATAGCTTGAAAAATATCAGCACTTCGACAATCAGTCCAATTATTAGCCTTCGCAATTCTACTAAATTCATTTAGATAGCTTTCAATTTTGTCATCTTTTTCCATACGAGAAGGACGAACCACCCACTTGTCTGGATCATTTGATTGATTAGTAGTATTTGTTTGAATATTTTCGGCCATTCTTTAAATACGAAAAACAAATCGGTTGTTTAATAGAAATTAGCTACCACCATGTAATAAACGTTGAAACCGAGAGGATGCACGTTAGGCATAAATTGGACGCAGGAATATTTAATCAACGAATTTTATTTATCATAATATTTTTTAAAGAAACGCGGAGACAATATCAATACAACTAAACTCATCAATCGTACAACAATTGGTGAGCTCTAAAAACAAATCACCTGACTTGAGACCAAGAAGAGAGACATTCATAGACCTCGTTACACCAATGATTTTGCCAGAATTTTGAAAATCTATATCGAAATACAAACAATGATATGTGGTCCGGTCTATCAAGAATCGAATGGGAATTTTTTTTCGAAGAAGAAAAAGAATTTTGACAATCATTGAACCAAAAATCGGTAAATCTTCTTTATACCTTCAATTTTGATTTGAAATAATCAAAACATCTGTTTTATAATCATCATCTACCCTGTTTACCTACACGCGCTAGAGAGGCCTTTTTTTTGGTTTGACAGTAATAATAATAAGTGTGTGTGTGTGTAAGTGTAGATTTCGTGACTTGAACATCTTATTTTATAATTGGATTTCTTTTTTTTCTTGATAATTTAATCACACAGAAAATAAATATCATTCCCATCGTGCACACATATACATCATTGGGTCGTGGTTGGATCTGATTTACAATCATCAATGAGTTTAATTTCTGATGTTATCAATTATTCATATAAATAATGATCATTTGAAGGGTGATTTTTGGATGATTTGAATTTTTTTCCTTTTTACGATCCGAATGTGAATGAATGGAATTTTTATCTTATGAATTGAATCTCACCGAACATTTGATTTATTACCTTTTTTTGCATCCAAAAAAAAAAAAAATCGCCAATCGAAAATTAGATCAAAGATATGCACAAAAAAAATAAAATAACGAAAGTTCGTGTCATTCAAACATGCATTCATCATAAATAATAAAAACATTTTTTTTTTCACATCAATCGATTCTTTTTCGACATTTTTTTGTTTTCATTTCATTTTCTGATGATCACGATTCTTTAAATTCTTGCTGATTGTTTGTTTGTTTGTTGTTGTTGTTGTTATTATTATAAACAAAATGTTTTATTTTTCTTTCTGCGTAAAGTTTGTCAAAAAAAAAAACATCAAGACTAAATACACATAAACATACTATAATAGTCATTGAGAACATCATCATGTGAAATGAAATTTTTTTTTTTTTTTTTAGTTTACATTTTCTGTGCATATATACACAGAATGAATTTTGATGATGATTTGGTATTGTTTTTGTTTCGATTCTTGGCTCATCATTTCCTAAATTTTATTTTATGTTTGTTTATTTTTTTGTTCTCTTAAAATTGTAAAGCAAAGTATGTTTTTCCTTGCATGGATTTTGATTCTGAATTTGATTTTTGGTCTTGTTTTTTTTCAAGGAAAAAGAATAGTAATAAGACATATACACATTGATTCTGATTCCATGATTTTCATTGATGATTGAATGAAATTTGTTTATTTGCACATTTGTAAATATCAACCATATTTATATTTCTGATTTATTATTATCAACCATTTACCATTGATGAACGAAAATAGGTCATTATTTAATATTTCATTATCATACACACACAATGATGATGATGATGATTTACATTTATTTATAGTTTCCGATTTGATTCAATCTTATGATTATTTTCCATTTCTATTGTTGTTTAGTTATTATTTCTGATAAATATTGATCATTATTGCCTTAATGTATTACCATCATCCAATGATAAACATATTGTTAATAATAATGCTGATGATGGTGCCAAGAATATTCCATCATCATTAAATGAATGGTCACAATGGTCATCTTGGTCTCCTTGTTCCAGGTATATATGGAATTGATTTTGTTTAATTTTGAGAATTTTCGTTTTCTTTTCATTTTTTTTTTTTTTTTTTTGACAAAACAGAATCTGTGATGGAGGCATAACTACCTCAGTACGTAAATGTTTGTCTCGTTCTGGTTGTAATAATGGCCAATATAAACGTCATAAATTATGTAATATGCAGCCATGTATAATTAAAACAAATTTTCGTCAAACACAATGTTCGGCATTCAATAATAAACCATACAGAGATCGTTATTATGAATGGTTAGCATTTATTGATCCTACCGATCCGTGTAGTCTGACTTGTAAAGCAAATAAATTGAATTTTGTTGCCAAACTATCACCATTTATAACTGATGGTACTAGATGTACTCCGGATTCATTGGATGTATGTGTGGCCGGCAAATGTTTGGTAAGATTTTTTTTTTTTTTTTTTTTTTTGGTTTCAGTATTTTTTTTCTTCATATTACACATCTATTTTCGCGTCAAACAGAGCGTTGGCTGTGATCTTCAATTGGGATCAGCGAAAAAAATCGATAATTGTGGTGTATGTGGTGGTGATGGTTCATCATGTAAAAATCATTCATATCGATGGTCACATCGATTCGAAACCAATTGTTCCACCATATGTTTATCCGATCAGCTTTCTCAATTTCGTACATCATCTGTCGTGTGTGTGGATGCCAATGGATCCAACAATCAGCTTGTCGATGATCTATTCTGCCCAATGGATGAACGACCAAATCCGATAACATCACCATGTGAACCAAGTGAACATTGTAAATTTAGGTAAATTATTTTGTCCAACAAAATCGATACATTGACCTTGTAGTGGCGTGATATCGTCATCAATTATTAACCCCAATTCGAACAGATGAGTTGAGTGTAAATGTGCTTTGGAGTTTAGTTGAATAAACGTAGTCAATAAATACACTATAACCTTTATTTTTTGTTAATCTCTCTCACAATCCATTTTTTTCAACAAAAAAATATAGATGGGTAGCCGAAGAATGGTCAAAATGTTCGCAAAGTTTAGGTTATCAAACACGTGCCATTTATTGTGTACTTAGTATTAATCATAATGTAAAAATTGATGAAAAACAATGTGAAAAAATTGGTTTAAAACGTCCGGAAACAGAAAGAAAATGTAATCAAGAAGAATGTCCCCAATGGTATGAAGGACCTTGGTCATCGGTATGTTGTTGTTGTTGTTTAAAAAAATCTGCATCAATTGATTAATTAATGGCTTTGTTATTTATTATAAAAATACAGTGTTCTGAAACATGTGGTAATGGCATCCAACGGCGTCTTGTTGTATGCAAGGATAATCAAGGATCGCCAAGGTTAATTAACGTGGTTTCTTTTCTATTATTTTGTTAATCTGTTGAGTTTATTTTCACTATTTTCATTCTTTAGTGATAAATGTGATTGGCAACTAAAACCATTGGATAGCCGTAATTGTTCGGATATAACGGATTGTCTGAATGGCCAATCAAATTCACAAGAAGATTCTCCAAATATGATTATTGATTCGATGACAAATGAGCCAAGGTACAACATGCAATTGATTCAATCGATTTTTTTCAAAACTTTTTTTTCTCAATCAATTAGCTATGATATTGGCCCATGGTCATCATGTAATGTAACTTGTGGGATTGGTTACAAAAAACGTAACGTTAAATGTAAAATTTATCTTGAATTTTCTCAAACATTTGCTACAATACCATTTAATCAATGTTCTGGGCCAAAACCAGCTGATTTGCAAATTTGTTATGGATATGATTGTCATATGGATGGAACGAATTCACTGCAGAAATATAATCATCATTCTAGTATTGAACACGAGAATAATTTTGAAATTGAAAATGAAAAATTTCAATGGAAAATCACTGGTTTTACTAAATGTTCGGCAAATTGTCTTGGCGGTATACAAGAATCAATTATTGATTGTATTCGAATTGGTGATAATCAACGAATGCCTACTGAACTCTGTCCATTGGAATTGAAACCTGAAACTTATACACGAATATGTAATGATCAACCGTGTGTACCACGTTGGAATCTAAGTGAATTTGGTGATTGTTCAAAAAAATGTGGTGAAGGTGGTTATCAAACCAGAATCGTCATCTGCATACATGAAGTAGCTAGAGGTAAAAAAAATTTTGTTATCTTACCGGATAATGAATGTGAACCGCCTAAACCTAAAACTGAACGGAAATGCAATCAAATCGATTGTCATCCCCGGTGGGATATACAACACTGGCAAAAATGCTCACGTGAATGTGGTGGTGGTTTGAAAAAACGAAATATTTATTGTGTCAAGGATTTTGTTATTGGTGGCTTGCAAAATATTTCTCTGGTTGAATGTTCAATGATGAAAAAACCAAAAATATCAAAACAATGCAATCTAAAACCATGTCGAACATCAGCTACTTCTACTACAACACTGACCGGTGAAATGGTACGAAAATCCAAAAGAAATCATTATAATGGAATATATCCAATGATTCGATTGCAAGATCATCAAATACAATATAAACATGTGTTCAAAGTACAAGGCCAAGTGACCATCCGTGAAGGATCAAGAATTAAACTTTTATGTCCAATGACTATTCAAACAACCGGAATAATACCGAAATGGCTTAAAGGTCATGACCGTATCCGACCAGAACGTAAACGTTATATAATGATGGATAATTTTCTTAAAATTCGTAATGTAAAATCCAATGATACAGGTGTTTATAAATGTATCTATAATCAATATGAAAAAAAGGATCAAGATGATGATGATGATGATGGTGAGGACATTATACAGCATTCAATGTTTTTACATGTTGTTCCACTGAAATCGGCAATAATGTTGGATAATAATGAAATTATGAATGATCAACACTCAACAACAACAACAACAACAACGACGACAACAGAAGTTAATAATTATTATCAAAATGAATTGGATATGTCACAGGAAATGGAAAAATATTCACTAAAAAGTGAAACAACTAAAAGAACAAAATATCTATTGAAAGATGATGATGAAATTGTGGATAATGATGATCGAATAAAATCTATACGACCTGATAGACTTGGTGGTATTCAGGAACTAATTGCAAAGTTTGGAAAACCGAATAAAAAATCTCATCAAATACCATCATTAGTGGATAGTTCAAGTGAAATTATCGATGAAAAACAACATCAGCAGCAGCAACAGCAGCAACAACAACAACAACAAGTGGAAATAAGCCAATTGCCAAAGCTACAAGGCCAATTTAATTGGATTACAACATCCTGGTCTAATTGTACTATACCTTGCGGTGGATTTGGATTCAAAGTAATTAATCAAAAAAAAAACATTTTTTTCTCATTCGTCTGACCAATGGTTTTTCATGATATTTTTTTTCAGATACGACATAGTCAATGTTATGTACGATTAGGTAATATGACCCGTAAAGTGAATGATTCATATTGTATTGAAATGGGCATGGCTAAACCAAAAACATTTGAAACATGTGGACTGGAAACATGTTCATATTGGAGTGTTGGACAATGGTCTGAGGTGAGGCCAAAAGATTGAATAATTCTTGTTATTTTTTTAATGGAAAATTCATTAAATTTTTTCTTTAATCATAATTAATAATTACACATACACACACAAACTTTTGCCACAGTGTCAAGGTTGTATAGACATACATAAAGGACTGCAATGGCGTAATGTTGAATGCCATCATCATAATGGTACAATCATTGTGGATGAATCCGTTTGTTATCAATGGAACGATAAACCAGTTAATCGTCAAGAATGTTATCATCATTTGAATTGTATACCAATGTGGAAAATTTTCAAAACAAAAATCAAACAATCAATAAAAGTTTGTTTTTCTTGTTTGTTTCAAATTGTTTTTTTTTGTTTATAATTAATGTTTCAATTTTTTATTTTCATTTCTTCGATAATCTAGTGTCAAAATACTAATGATCATTGTGAGAATGATGTTGATTTGAATGGAAACGACGAAAATAATAATAACGATGATGATGATGATGATGGTGATTCGAGGACAAAATTATTATCAATTCATTGTGTTTGGAATGATCAAATGCTTCAGGATCAACCTATTGATGAAAGTTATTGTGATGGATTAATTAAACCAACAACAAACTAACAAAAACAACTGATAATGATTATAATTGATGAATGTTGATGATGTCGCCACAATCGATCCATTGTAATGAATTTTTTATTTTTATTTTGCTTAGTTTTGTCAACAACAACAAAAAAAAATTGAGACACTACACATGTATATTATTAATGATGTCATCAATGACTGTATTCAACAACAATGACCACCACCACGCAATTCATTTCATATTTTTCATTTTGTTCATTATCACCATCATCATCGTCAACAATGTTGTTATGGTTTGTTTACGTTTTGTTTTTTTTTTCATTTTGTTACTTATATAATTATTGATGTCCACACTTGATTAGTGAAAAAAAATGTTACTTAACTCACACACACACACACACACACACACACAAATGCACACGCACGCACTAAAAGCATGTGTATAGTATTTATCTGATTACCATTTGTCCGGCATTAATTCTTATTTGTCCAGTTGATTTGTGAATAAAAAAAAATTTGCCCATTTTATTCGAATTTTTTTTCATATTGAAACTTTCAATCCATGAAGAAAAAAAAATTGAAAAATCTAAATTCAGAACATCTTGATAATCATCGTAATGTACGATGATGACAAATATAGATGGACAAGCAAAAAAAAACAAACAAGTTTTGACACCATCATCAGACACATTTTCAATTTTTACAAAAATTGAAAATTTTTAATTTTAAGATAATTTAATTTTTCAAAATAATCAAATTGCTTGATTGAATTAAGAAATAAATGAATCAAGATGATCATGGTCTTGATAATGATTTTTAATTTTGTTGTTTAATCATCATCATCATCATCATCATCATTTATATCATTTGTCATTTATTATTGGTTATTTGCATACATAATCAACAAAAAAAAAAAACAGAAAATTAATCGAAACATATCCGATACGTTTGTTTTTCTCATCCTCTTTCCCGTTTTCATCACACACATCTCTTTAATTAGATTTGATGCAAGTTTACAGAACATGGGAAAATCTAGTTCTCTAAATCTGTCATATATCGATTTATAATCAAACAGAAAAAAAAACGATTTATATTTTACCACTGTGTGTGTATGAGTACTCGGGTGCATTTGAATTTTTCTCCCCACACATATACACAAAAAAGTTTAAATTACATTTTTCTATCATCTTTTTATTTTCAATCCATGTATCCATGTATTTTTTTTTATTTTTCTTAAACATCCATCGTCCACATTCTCACATCATCGATGAGATATGAGACACAGGTTTTCTAGCCATTTTACGTTTACATTTTTTTTTTTTTTTTTTTTGATTTCATTTGATTATAATTAAAATATACAAACAATTTGATTGGATTTGATTGAATTTTTTCGAAAATGAAAATTCATCAAAGGATTTACAAATTTTTCTTTCGTTTCTTATTTCTTATGTTCCATTTTCTTATCATCGACAAAAATTTTCATATGGATGAAAATGAAAAAAAAACTGCGGAAAGCCTCGTCGTTTTACTCTTTCAATGGATTTGTCAATGGTGAATTTTGGCAGGAAAAAAAAATCTTCGTGTGTGTGTGTGTTTGTTATGTCTCTATACACACGATATATATGTTGATGATGATGACGACATTTGATGAAACTTGAAATCTTAAATCTTCAAATGCCTTACAGGCAAGCTTGCTTTTTTTCCAAGTATCGAGGAGAGATCTAGTTTTAAAACAATTTTTGTTGTTGTTGTTGTTGTTTTTAATCAAACACACACACATTAATATATTATTCAAAGTGTTCGATTTTGATTTTTGTTTTTTCTCATTATCATTTGATGGATTTGATCAGAATGATCGAAATTTTTTTCTTTCTTTTTTGTCGTTTATTTCCTAATTTGTAATAATATTTTAAGGCAAAAAAAACGACTCTAATTCTGAAGCGATCAATCATGACACACACATGAAGTATTCAAAGGATTTTTTTTTCTTTTTGTTTTTTTTTCATTCATCTTGATAAATGTCTGAATGGATTAAGTTGAAAAAATTTTTTCTGATTGAAAATTTTTTTAGTTTTTTTTCATCTTGTCTGGTTTGATTATAATCAAACAAACAAACAAAAAAATCTTTGAATCCAAAGAATGAATTGTTTCTATGTGACATAATTTGGTGGTGTTTATATAAAACACAAAACGTCTAGATGATGATGATGATGATAATTTAAAGATTGGCGTCTGCGAAAAAAAAAAACAAATGCAGACTAGCTGGTGATTCAAGGTTGTTTGTTTGATTTTTTTTTATGATTTCATTTTCACTTTGCTGGACCATCACCATAAATGAGATAATCATCATCATCATCATCATTTTTATTTATAACGATGCAAATGTCAGACTGCAAAAATTAACAAAAAAAAAATCAAGATGAAAGTCATCATTCAGAGGTTCGTAAATGCGTTGTCGTTGTGATGGTTTTGCGAATAAAAATTTTATTCCATTACATTCATTGTCATCCAAATCATCAAAACCTTTGTATATGTTTGTCCTCGAATCAAATCGTTGATTGATTTGAATGGCAAAAAGTAAAATTCGATTTTGATTTCGTTTTTTTTTATTTCTCCCATATGATGATGATTGATGATAAAATCGATTGAAATGAAAATTTTGTTTCAATTCAAAATACAAAATTACAGATCATTCGTTTTGATAAATAATGATTATTAGAAAGAAATTAAAGCAAAAAAAAAATCCAAAGAATTTTTCAGCAAAAAAACCAATTCAAAACATTAAGATAATAATTTCAAAGATGAAGAAAATTTTCCAAAGTTGAAAACAAAAAAAAAATTTTCAATTGATAACGATGATCATTCGATACAATCGATAGTTTATGAATCAAGAATTTGACGACTATTTTTTTCCATTATATTGAAAAGGGTTTTCGAACTTTTGGATTTTTTTTTTGTTTTTGTTTTTGTTTTTCTCAACCATAATGATGATGATCACCAATGGCAATGAAGAAAATTTTTCATTTCTTCACACACAACAACAACAACAACAACAATGTTTTTCAAAAACAAAAATTGATTCTGATTGATTTTGATAAACGGTATGTTTTTTTGTTTTTTTCTATTTTTTTTTTATCATTTTTCATCCCAAAATTTAAAATGATTATATAGAAAATCAATGGAAAAATAATCAGAGCATTCATGATGATGCTCATAATCAAATCAATCAAAGAAAAACGCTCACCACTACGTGACCACAACCACCACCACAACATTTTTTTTTCTTCAAATGTTTTTGATCTGATCTCCATATTTGTATCTATCATTGTGGTAAAATAAAATGACCATGATGAATGTGATAATGAAAACGAAAACGAAACATTTTGCATATATACGAACAAACAAACAAACAAAAAAAATGTATGTGTATGAATCGCGAATCATCAAACGATAAAAATGGATCATGAATCAAAATGAACGACATAACATGGGGTGGCCATGCTTCGTTTTGAAAATGTGGACACAGCATATGAAAAAAAAATAAAACAAAGAAAAAAACTTGTTGCAATCACATTTATTTGGGGAAAAAATGTGTGACTGCGTGTGTGTGTGTAAACGTGTTCCAACAAGGTATTTTGTTCATAATATTCATATAAATAATGATCTGAAACCATTTCCATTCTATCCATTCATTCAATTCAATGATGACGACAATGATAAAATCCATTAATTATGATGAATGAATGAATGAATGGACTACGTGTATTCTTAAATGATACGATATGTGTTTGCTTCTAAAGGTGAAAATGAATGATTTTTGGCGTGTCTTAAATCTTCAATGGTGGTGGTGGTGGTTGTGGTATGTTTTTATCTGTATATGTAATAGAGGTATTGATTTTCTAATCGAATTTTTGTTATTTTTTTTTGTTGTTTTGTTTTCTCAACAGGCTAAATTTTGTTATTTTTTCCGTGGAATAAAAAAAATATAAAAACATCGATTGTGGATTTGGAATCATTTTCTTGTCATTTCGGTTGTTGGAATTGTGTGTGCTGCTGCTGCTTCTGCATTGTGTTTGCTGTGCTGTGCTTGTCTGTCTTTTTTTTGTCATCGAAACAAAAAAAAATCGTGTGTGTGATTTCCGGTTTTCGTTTTGTTCTGTTTATTTTTTTTTATTTTGCGTGAATCATAAACCAATCATGAATATCAATAATATGGTATGTTTTTTCTGTGTATGTGATGAATCATCAAATGAAATTTCCGACTGTCAAAAAAAAAAATTTGGATTTTTTTCAAGCAAAAAAAAACTGAATTTTTAATTTTTTTCCAATGAAATTTCATTTTTTTTTTGTTGTTGTTGCCTATATTTCAATGTCTTTCTTTTTGTTGTTTCTGTTTTTTTTTGACTTTGATGAATTTTTTTTTTCATAGATTTATAAATATAACTATAAATAATTAATTTTCAAAATTATGCTAATGAATTTTCTTTCTTTTTCTTTTTGTTTTTTTTTTATGTTTTTTGTTTCATTTTCATTTGAAATCAATTAATTAATTAATTAATTGAATTCTCAATCATCATCATCATCATTAGTTATTTGCCATAATGTTATTATTGTTTATGCCATTGGCAATGGCACAGCCACCACCACCAGTATTACAACGGGATCCGCATTCAATTACATTGCATGAATTATTAGTATCACACGGCATTCAAAATGGACAAATGGCATTGGTTATGGTTGCACCACTTAATGCTGAACAAGCATTACAAGCTAGTGCTGGTACCTTACAAAATCAATTGGTAAATCGTCCATTATTGGTACAATCACCAGCACAAGAAGTGAATGTTCATTATCGTTCACAATCGGCACCATTGAATGTACAACATACACATATTCCAGCACCAAAACCAGAATTGCAACTATCTCGTTCGGAAGAAGAGCCACATAAATTGGTACACGAAATTGTTAGGCCAGTCATACAGGAAGTACGTGAAATTATTCAACCATATCGTCGTATCATACAGGAAATTCGTCCAGTACAAGAAGAATTGGTACAGAAAATTGCTAAAAATTCTAATGTTCATTAGAAACGATGAAAAATAAAGAATGGCCAAATCAATCAATCAACATCAATTTTCAAACCGGAAATGGAATTTTATTTGGAATCAATTTTTTTTCAATATATATCTCTTTTTCTCCACTTACATCGACCAACCGGAGGGAACAAATTATCATTTTTTTTCCTTCTCATTTTGTTAATGAATAAAAATGAATCTATTTGATCCGATAAACAATGTTGCGAAATGTTTTGGCCAATTAATTTTTTTGTTTTTTTTCTGATTATTAATTGGATCAATTTTTCTGTTTTTGTTTTTTCGTCAGGTGCAATCAAACTATTGATTGACCAAAGAAGGAAAGAAAATCATATCATCAATTTTTAATAATCGATTGTTAATAATCGATCAATCAACGAATTTAACGAATTTTTTTGGCCAGAAAAAAATGTATCAATTTTTTTTCTTCCTCCTAAATTGGATGATGATGATGATGAATGATTGGATGGATAAAAAGGTGTGTTCGTGTGTTTGTTTGTTTGTTTGTAACTAAGCTCAGTTGGCTGTCAACGTTAATGATGATGATTGACAATTGTCGGATTTTTTTTCTGATGTTTTTGAAAAACAAGATGTGATTATCACACAAACATATTGCTTCTGGTCAGTATTCAACAGCAGGAAAAACAATTATTTCTATTTATTGATTGATTGATTGATCGATCTGGATAAATGTTGAAAATATGCGAATATCTAGGATGAATAAATTGTTTGTAACTTCCATTTTTGAATGAAAGGGAAAGTTGTGGTGAAAATGGGTAACATCAATGAAGAATGGCCACACATTCGGTTTCAAATATCCGCCGTAAGCGCCAAAAAAAAATTATGATAATGATGAATAAAATATTTCCAATTTCCATGCATTTCAAGGTATTTTCATTGTTCTTTATGTGTGCAGATATATATGATTTATCTTGACAACGACAATAGATCAATTTTTTTCCCCAATATCCAATGTCCATTATATATTAATATTAATTTATTAATAATGAGAAGTATTGTATTTTGATTATCTTTTTGTATCTGGATTATTAAAACATCTGATCAATGTTAATTCAATGATAATTTTGATCTAGTCTAAAAAAACAAAAGATAACAAAAAAAACGAGAAACGACCATTGTCATTATCATTATTATTTCCATGTTACTTTCAATAATCAGAAAAAATCATTGTTTCTGAATTGAAGTTTAATGAATTTTTATTATTGTTTTCTGTCTGTCTGTCTGTGTGTGTGTGTGTGTGTGTATGTGTTTGAAGATGCCTAGAAGACAAATTTTATTGAAATCATTCTGTATATATTCATGTGTTTTGATTTGTTGCTTTGTTTCATTGTTTAAATGATTGATTGATTGATATTTTGTTAAAAAAAAAGAAAAAAAAATCTCTCTTTGTTCAAATTTCATTTTCATTGTCATTTTTTTTTGTTGCAACTTCACAATTGGTGAATGTTGATGATGGACATTCCTTTTTTGGGGCCACCATTATATTGTGGCCAAAAAAAAGAAGAAAAACTCACATTACACACAATATGAAACAAACGAGATAATAATGATGACGATGATGATGTCAAAAAGTTTTCATTTTTTTTTCTCAACAAACAAACATTGAAATTAAATAGCCACAACACACACACACATGTGTGGATAATTAATCATCAAACACTAACTAAAAAAAAAAGAGAAAAGAATTTTTTTTCTGCCATTATCATCAATTGAAATCTCATCTATTTTCGGTAGCTGTGGTGAAATGGGGGTCATGTACAAATAATTGGTTAAAAAATAAACAACAACAACAACAACAACAACGAAACAAGCCTTTTTCAAATAGAAAAAAACGATTTTCTTTTCTTCTTTTTTTTTCACTGATAATAATTTTAATAAATTCATCACCACATAATACTTTTTTTCTGATTTTTTTTTGTCTTTGACCAAATGTTGGAAAATTTCCATCCATCTACTGATTCATTTCGTTTCGTTTTAAGTTTTCTCTTTTTTTTCAACAGTTTCATGTTTCCTATTTACTGGATATAACTGTTCGTACAATGGTGTGTATTGGTTGTGTATGGTGTGAGATGATTGGTGTGTTTGTTTGTTTGTTTGTCTCTAAAAAAACAAAACGGTTGAAATGGAAAAAAAGGTTTCAGTTTTTTTTCGCGTTATCATTCATCACATCTTGAATGAAGAAAAAGAAAAAAAAATGGGCTAAAAAAACTTACTTCGGGCGTCATATTTAAAGCCGATGCACATGTTCATGTTCGATCGATTGATGATCGATATTTATTTTCCATCTCACGTGTTTGTGTGTGTGTCATGTTCATGGATTGTCCATGATTTTTTTTTAATTTTATCGTTTATTTCTTCTCGTGATTTATATATATTCATGTGTTCATGCGTTCATTTTAAATTTAAAATTTCAAAAACCAATTCAATGTGACAATGATTCATATTGATTTCATGAATTTCAACAAAATTTCATCGTGTTTAACATCATCATCAAATTATTTATTATTTGGACCAATGTAAATTTTTTTTTGTTGTTGTTGTTTTCACCGAAAAAAAATATATATATCCAAATTAATCATGTTGTTTTTTAAATCGACGACAACAATGATGATGATGATTGGTACAACAAAATCATCAATTTTTACGGCAATAACGATCAATACAATTGTATTGGTATTATTTTCATTGATCAAGGTAATCAATCAATCAATCAATCGTTCAGTTTTTCATTTTCATCATTAAATAAATTATATCATTATCATAATAATCATCACTAATGTTCACACATTGTATCAATCATACACTAATCATCTTTTTTTCCCATTTTTTCTCTTCTTTTTCATATATTTTTCTATCGATTAAATCGATACTCATCGAATTAATCGAAACTTATCATCATCATCATCATCATGATCATTATTGATTGATCAATTTTATTGCCCATGAAACCATTGTCCATCATTTTAAAAATATCCCATTTAGCATACAAATGCCGGCGCCTACGATCTACCAGCCGGTACATTGAAGCAAACCGGATTAACCGAATTAAAACGTACATTTAAATGTGAAGCTGAAGGTTATTTTGCCGATGTTGATAATGAGTGAGTGTGTGTTTGTTTGTTTGTTTGTGTATGCATGTGTGTGTGTATGTCAATCAAATCAAATTTAATCCTCTTTTTTTCTTTTCTCTTCGTGAATATTCATTCATTCATTCATTCATTTAAAGATGTAAAATTTATCATCAATGTAATTCATTCAATTCGAAAAAAGGATCCCCAAACGTAAGTTACCATGCACACATGTTCATGTCCATGACATCATCATCATGCATCATCATTTGCATTGTAGTTATGAATGTGTTAATTGAATTTTTTTTTTTGTTTTGTTTCACTGGTTGAATATTTACCATTCGAATTATGAACATAAAATGGTGATATATAAACTTGAATTATAGATAAAATATGCACAAACAACAATGGCATGTGGTGAGAATCAAATATTTGATCAATCAAAATTTGCCTGTAAAGATGAATCGGATGCAATACCATGTGAAGCATCATCAGATTTTTTCTATCTAAATGAACGTATTGGTGATGAAACTGCCGATTTTCTTACGGATGCTGATATTGAAAAAGCACAGGCAGCACGTCCAGAATATCGTGCTGCAGCCAGAGCTCGTGCTAAACGGCGTCGTGCTATTTCGAAATTGAAAAAACGTAGAAGTACTACATCACGTGCTGATCAAAACCAGCCACAACCATATCCGGTTTTAGTGGATGATCTAAATACCGCAAGTAGTAATATTGATGGAAAAGTTATTATAACTAGTCCGAAATTAATTAAAATAACTAAACCATCATCGCCATCGTCATCTGAATCATCTAAATCATCATCAACTAAATCGAAATTTAAACCATCCAAATCAAAACAAACATCATCATCATCATCATCATCGTCGTCGGCGAGGGCAAAAAAATTATTGAAAAAAATGAAAAAATTAAAGAAAAAAAGAAATACCATTAACCAACAACAACAACAACAAGAACAAAAAAAATCAGAATTATCAAAAATATTGGTCATTAAAATGAATAGATGATTTCTGTGAAACGTAGAAAAAAAACAAATGAAAATCATGTGTATGTAAATGATTTCGATTGAACTCACACACACACACATGCACACATGCACATATTTCCGGTATTCACATTCATTTTCCTAAACAGCATTTAGCAACATTTATCGGATGTAAGAAAAAAAAATTAAACTTATGTAATACACTTGTATAACAGGATCTGATATGATCAGTCCATCCATTCATTCATCCATCATTATCATCATCATCATTAATGTATAAAAAAAACGAAAACGAAAAAAAAAGAAAAAAATTTCTCGTCGCTCTCACTTTCATTTTTTTTTTTATTTTTTTATTTCTATTATTAATCAATCAATAGATAGATAGTTTGTTCAAATGGACAGCTTAGGAAGAAGAAGAAGAAAAAAAAACTTTTATTAATTTGCAAAAGATATTAAGCAACAACAACAACAGCAGCAACAAATCAGGGAGGGAAAAAAACAAAGAAACAAAAACCTTATTAATCAATTCGACTAAAACAAAAGTATTGGATAATTTTTCACACTGACACATGCACACACAAAAAAAAATTCCCCATATATTGATTTATGTATTGGTAATGGTAATGTATGCATTTGACACCTGTTGATCATCATCATTATTTTTTTTTGTTTTTTTGTTTTGTTATATAATTTATGGTCCGACTGTTTTTTTTTTCTCGATTTTTTTTTATTTTGAAAATGAAAAAAACAAAGATTCCTGGATCAAATTAAAGAAACTTCAGTCTTTTTTGCCATTATTCTAATATATTTCAAATTTTATTCGCAAATTTTTTTCGTTTGGTTTGGTTTTGTTTTGTTTGTTTTCAAAATCATTAATTTCAGGGTTTTTTTTCGCTTATTCTAATTGCTTTCATTTAATCATCATCATCATCATTTTAATTACTGCTGATGATGATGATGATGATAGTAGATTTGTAGATCGATTTCCAATGAATTTGATTCGATTTATAATGATTTTTGATTCTCGTGATTCATTGGTGGTGGTAATCAATTTTTGTTGTTGTTGTTGTTGTTGCGTACATACAACGACAAACAACAACAAAAAAACAGGTTTTTCCCATTCGATTTTCAAATAATAAATGAATGAATGAATGATGAATCGAATTATTAAATGAAATATAAATTCGTTTTCAAATCAATTATTCAAACTCAAAATGGATGAATGGGTGGTGATGGCTATACTACAACAAACAAATTCGATGGTGAAAAGTTTTTTTTTTTTTTTTTTTTAATTAATTGAATTATAATTTGAAATTGAAACTAATCATTTGAATGTATTATCATTACCTACAACAACGACAATGACAACAACAACAACAACAAGTAGCCAAGATAATTATAGTCGAACAACAAAAACAAAAAGGGAACAGTAATAATTGACAAATGATAAATTACACACACACACACACACACTTACAGTGACACAATAGCTTCAAGGTTTTACTATGGTAGTGAAATTTTTTTTTCTTTTATCAAAATTGAACAAATATTTGGTTAATCAAAACAAAAAAAAAATTGTTTCGAATGACAGAAATTTTTGATTCGATTTGAATCAAGTTTTTGTTTGTTTTTTTGGCTTTTTGGGAAAAACCAAAGAATTGCCAATGAACGCTCTCACACAAGCTCACAGACACACACATACACAGAGAGAGAGAGAGAGAGACCCCTTCTTTTCAAGAAAAAAAAAATCTTGAGAAAATCAACATTGAGAATGATTGTTTGTTTTTCCCTCTCTCATTTTTCTTTTCATGTCAATCATAATTTTTTTTCATTTTTGAATTTTTAAAATAAAAAAAAATTCTTTTGTTCAAATTCATCTGATGTTTGAATGAATGTTTTCACATGTAACAAAAGTTGTGAACAAACCACAATTATAATAAACAAACAGTTTAGATGCATTTTCGAATGTTTTTATTATTCATCATCATATGAATGATAATAATGTATTCTTAATCATCTTTGATCATCATCATCAAGAGATAATTAAGAGAAAAAAAAACAAAAAAAAAATTACCTTTAGCTGCTGCTGCTGTTTTTTGTTAAGTGTATTTTTTTTTTTATCATGCGTGTTAAGTTTAAAATGTTGAAGAAAGAAAGAAAAATGAAATCATCATCAACCAGAAAGAAAAATAAAAAAAATTTTCATTGGAAATGGCCATCATCATTATCATGATCATGATGACTATCATTCGAAAGTATATGTCCAATATTATGATAATGAAGATGGCTGAAAGTAGCGAAAGAAAGAAAGGATAATGAAATACTGAATTGAGATGGATGTTGAATGGACATGGTTGCAATATTGCAAATAATAATCGTCAATACGAATGTAAAAAGATGATGGACATTGGTGTAAACTGGCGTGGTTTTGAAAAGTATTGGGAAAAAAAAGGTGGTACAACCGTCATCATTCGACTTAAAATTGAGATAAAAAAAGAAGAAAGGTAAGTAGTATGTTTGTGTGTGTGTCGAGAATTGAATTCATTAATCATTTTTTAATTTATTGAATCAATAGATTTATAGCCAATACTAGTACATGATAATAACCATAACGTTTATGTTGTTGCGTTTGGTTCTTTGTTGGTTGGTTGTTTTTGGCTAAATCGTTACGAATTGTTGAACAACAAAACAACAACGACGACAATAACAACGAAGAAAGAAGAAAAGAAAAAACGCTTCGTTTTTTTTGTTACGTCGTAGTCGAAATCACATCAATTAAATAGAGTGTGTGTGTGTTTTCTGGATTTTTATTATTTGGAATTTTTATCACCAATTTTTTTTTTAAGTGAATTTGAATTTTATCTATCTCGTCTTTGCAACATAATCAAATTAAATCATGGGAAAAACTGAAGAGACAAGTTTTGATAACAATAATAATAATAATAATGACACCGATATCAATAAAAAGAATGTTACATTACCGGAAAAATCCGAATCACCGCCAACGACAAAAACGAATAAAGATGGTGCATTGAAACGGAAATGGAAACGTGTACTACGTACACGGCCACATTTATTCATAATTTTCATTATAAGTGTTATTGGTTTTTGTTATCATTTCAATATTGCGCTGAATCAATATTGGGATTATAAAACAACCGTATCGTTTTCGAATGAAGATCCAAAAGATTATAAATTTCATTATCCAAGCGCAACGGTTTGTTTCCAGGATGTTGTACCATATTTTAAATTATTTGAAAAATTTCCCGAATATGAAGAAAATGTGAATAGAATCTATGGTGAAATGAAACGACGAAATAATAGTAATTTTTGGAATAATCCAGCGACGAAAAAATTGATCAATGTTACTGGTGTCAATCTGGAAGGTTTGTTGTTGCTGTTTTTTTTCTCGTTCGATTGATTTATAATTGATTCAATTGTCCATTTAGCGCTGCATTTACATAAATATTTTGAAGAGAAAATATTTCGTCGTGAAAAACTTATTGATATTTTGGAGAAATATTCACATAGTGAACACGAAGAATGTTTACTGGATTCAAAACCAGCATCAAAATATGGCTATAAATTGCACAATTGTGAAAATGTTACACGCATAATCCAAACAATTAATGGTGAATTTCGTTGCTTCACGTATTTTTCGCATTTTGATGTTAAAGAAAATGAAATGTCTGAATATTTTGACGATAATTTTATGACATCAATATTTATTAGTTCGAAAACTTTTGAACGTCGTACAAATAAAGTTTAGTAAGTATGAAAAGTGGCACAAATGTTTGAATTAAAAAAAATTTCATCCTTTTCATCGTTTTGTTTTTTTTTCTATAGTTACATAAGCCACGCATTAAATCATTCACGATCATCGCATCCATTCGAGAAAGAATTACGTGCACGTATCGCAATACATCCATCGGATATGATACCGGTGCCGGAATTTTATCCAACAATTTCATTATATCAATTTTCACGTTTTTATGTCATAAATTTCCAAAAAACAATTTCCTATCTATTGGAGAAACCATATATTACAAATTGCTTTAAATATGATCTAGGTATGGAGTATTTAATGCGAATGATGAATGGATTTAATTAATTTCAATTTTTCGTTTTTGTTAGGTAATCGTGAAGCATTACAATCACACGACGATTGTTTCACAAAATGTGTTATGAATAAATATCGTGAAAAATGTAAATGCCTACCACGTAGTGGACTATTATATCGACGATCCTTACTGACCGATGAAGATTACTTCTGCCCGGTGATAAATAAATGTCAATTTACAAATTATCGTACAGAATGTTCAAATGAATGTCAACCAGATTGTGTTGAAGAGAAATATGAATTCGAGAAATTTGTCGATATACCATTTTATCAACATAAAAATCGTACCGGTATACAGATTAGTCGTAAACCTGTGTTTGATAAAGTTTATCGTCATTCACCAGCGATGACATTCATACAATTGATTTGTGATTTTGGTGGTTTAGGTGGCCTATGGCTTGGTTTCTCAGTGATTTCCATTACAGCGGCTATTATTTCATTGATAACAAAACCATTGGAAAAGATTGTTGTCGTTAAAAATGGTGATAAAGAATGAAAAAGAAAAAAAATCGATTGATTGATTGATATAAATATCTTCTTTGTAAAGCTGTGATCGAAAAGATCTTTGAAGCAACAATTTTGGAATCAATTCATCATTTCATCGCCATTATCGTCATTATTTTATATTTTTTATTCATTAATCACACACTTTCAGTGTCGTTCATCATTATCATCATTATTGAATTTTCTTCTTGATTATCATATCAAATCTAAAATATAAATATTTCATTTTTTTTCATTAATGATTTATAAACACGACAGATGGTGCTAAATTTGCCAAATATTTGAATAAATGTTAACTTGACTATTGATTTTTTCTTTTTTCATTAACAAACACACACACACACATTTAAAGTAAATTCAACCAATTTTTATTGAAAGAAATTTACATCAAAAAAAAATAATTATAATATGTCAAATGTCAAATTACAATTGATGAATATGTTGGGCGAATATATTGCACCATATTGTGCCGAAAATGCCTAGATAGGCCAATGCTTCGGCCGAACCATGTGCCCAATTTATGAATTTTTGTCGTTTGATAGCCCGATCAATGGTGGAATCATCGTCATTCAGCAGATATCGACGTGTGCCAAGCGTAGCATTATCCACATATTTCATCCAATCCAATGAACCAACATCAGATTGGAATATTTCTTGTTCATGCGGTGATAATTGATAGTAGATGTCTTGGTAATTCTCATGTCGAAATTGCCATTCGTTATTCGTGAATGGTTCCAACGTGTCGAATCCTAGATGCATGCGTTTCGTTATATTCATCAGGAATGGTTTATTACCAGTCAGCATTATTAAACCATCGGCCAACAGTGCGAAACCATAATGTGAGAAGATTTTCGTCATTTGATGCGATAATCGGCCGTACATTGTGTCGATTGTTTCTGGTTTTTGTGCCAATGGACGAATTTGTTTCATGAACGGCTTGGTAGCCACACATTCACGTGAACGATCCAGTAATTCACCCCATGTGATTGGATTACGTTGTCCAGATGTGAGATGAACAACTTGTTTCCGTTGTTCAACAGGTACGATGGCTGTATGTGCAGCCACAACTATCAACGAATTGACGACATGATCAACAGGTATTACATCAGCATTACATTTGCCATTCACTAATGAAGATGGAGAAATCGAATAAATAAATGGAACTCAATCCAGAAACTCAAAAAAACTCACAGATCATTGTACGTGCGATACCAAGACCACCAAGAATCATGGCACCAGAGACACCATTTTTTGTATCACACCAACCTGGCGTTGGTTCGGCAGCTGAATGTGTCACAATCGATGGACGACAAATAACATACGGCAAAAGATTCGAGTATTTTTTCGCCAATAACAATTCAGCCAATGCTTTGGAAAATGTATAACAATTTGGACGGCCCCACAGTGCTTGATGTCCGCGTTTGGGCCACGTGTTGCCATATTTCCACAGAATATCACTGATGAATTGATCGATACTTTCATCATTTACATATGCATATGGTATGGTGAAATTGAGTGGATAAACTTTCTCCTCAACGGTGGATAAATTGCAATTCGCATATGCGGTGGATACATACACGACAGCCTAATGAAAATGAAGAAAATTATGATCATCAAACACGAACTAGGACAATCGGAGAATTACCTTCAAGCCAAGCATTTTTGTGCATAAATTCATCGTGTAATCAGTGCCGAGAACATTTTGTTCGATAAATATCCGCAGATTTCCTTTGAATTGTACGGATGCAGCTGAATGAAACACAACATTTACTTCTTGGGTTAATCGACGTTGATCTTGAGCTGATAACCCCAAATCTTTTCTCGTAATATCACCTTCGATTGCAAATACTTTGGCCAAATCCAAACGTTGGCGGTGAAATTGAAAACATGGTGATTTAATCAGTAATTCCTCCAGTCGTTCATGTGGCGTTTTCGAATGTTTTGAACGTAATAAAATATAAATCCGACGGATGACGCCTACACGCAACAGTTTCTCCAGTAAAACTTTGCCAATAAATCCGGTGGCACCAGTTATCAAAATGGTTTTATCCTGATAAAATTGCAGTACATTCAGGTAGTCAGAAGTCGGTTGTTGTCGATTATTTGGTCGTTGCTGCTGCGATGATAATAATTCCTGTAAATAAGTTGGATTCAATTCTGTTTGATTATCACTACAACGTAGAGGTGCGTCCACCGTTTCGATTAAAGTTTCATAACGAAACATGATTTTCTAGTTGGGATTTGACAAGATGACGACCAGAAAAAATGCCACATGTGATGGTCATGTTTTGTGTGTGATCGATTTATATATACAAAAAAAGAAATGTTATCAGGCCAGATTGTTAGCTTTCTTTTTCTTCTTCACTCGTTGTGTTTGGATTAGTTATTATCAAATCGAAACGTGAACCTGGACATGCATGTATACTTGATTTGTGCGCCTGTGTCACATGTGTTACCCTCTGTGTACAATGTCGAAAAAAATTTGACCATTTTCCCTTGACAACCTTTATCATATCAACAATTTTTATGATCATGAGTCAACACAAACGAAATAAGCAAAAATTTTTTTTCATTTCTACACATTTCAGAAATTAATAGCATGTTTTTTTGCTACTTAATAGTTTTTTTTTATTATTCCACTGAAAATTTTACAATTTAAATCAAGAAAAATTGAACAATTTCATTTCAATACACTAAATGCATTGTTTTCGGTGATTTCTTTATTTAGAAACAGAATGATTTCAATGAATAATTTCCAACTTTTTTCTGTCATACACACACAGAACATTCTCCAACAAACTAATGAATGAATGTCTCGAAAAAAAAGTTTTTCTTGTTCGATTTTTCATCATCTTTTTTTTCCATCAGCATTTTCACCAACCATAACTAAGAATTTCTGACAAAATGATTTATTCTCTGTAAATCGATTATAAACGGTAAAAATGAATCAATTTTTTTCCATTTTTTTCTGGCAAGAGAGGCGAGTGTCACCATCATCATTCGTTATACAGTCAAATACAGTACAACTATTCAACCAAAAAAAAAAACTACTACCACCATCACCATTGAATTGTGTGGAAAAAATGAAACAAATTTGCCAAACAATTCAACGTTCATTTTTCTTCTCATGTAAATAACCAAACAAATAAATCAACATATCCAATGATTATCAATATCATGGCTTCTATAATGAGAATCATTATACATCGCATAAAAATATTTTTTCCATCATCATCATCATCGAAACAATTTGTAAAGATTGGCAATGTAATGGATGAATTTCTCAAGTATCTGAAATATTACATATTTCGTTTGGAATATTCAATGGATGATTATCAAAATCGCAGAATTCAATGGACATATCAAACATTTCGTCGTTCAATATGGTTAACATTGAGTTTTTGGTTGAATATCGTGTGTATTTTTCATTTTGTCATCTATCCAACCAGAATTGAATTGAAAGTATTGCAAAATTTTGAATCAGAATTCCATTTACAAAGATCAGATCTTGTTTTTTCACACGTGTTATTCGCATTTACGGTGCTTGAATATTTATGGTTTGATTTATTTCGCGAAATTTTAACATATAAATTTAAAGTTAACGAATTCATAATAAAATATAGCCGTTTTAATGATGATGAATTGGAGCCAGAATATCGTGGTTATTTGTCACGTTTTGTTCAAATTGGCAATCTAGCATCAAATGTATTGAATGTTGTCATTTTCATTGGTCTTGGTCGAATTTTATCTAATAATCATTTATCGTTTACATTCATTCTATCAAAATGATGAAATATCAATGTTTGTTATGATCATTTTCATCATACTAATCACGAATTCATTACATCGTATGCACTATTTAGTTGGTCAATTATTCGGTGTAATGCGATATTTATTATATTTTATTGAATTGTTAAAATTGCGAATGAAAAGAATGATTTCGCAATTACGCCAATCTTGTTGTGGTAAATTCTCATCGATCAATTATCGATTATTTTGGCCAATGTTCACGAAAGAATATGTTCAACTTTATTATGAAGTGGCCATATTCAATCAAACTGTTAGTAGCATCTTCTTGGATATTGAAATCATATCGAAATCTGCAATTATATTCTGCATATTGTTTTACAGCAAACAAATTCATATGAATGTATACAATACAATAATGGTAATATTTTTTCTGGCACCATTCATCTATACAAATGGATTGTATTCACGAGTGGCTCAATTTCCACATTTCAATCAGCTTGGTAGCCGTATAATAATGCAATGGATAGGCCGAACACAACAAAAGCAACGAAAGAATATTCGTCTTTCTCCAAGAAATGTGATTAAAACAAATCTATTTGCACAGA
Organism: Dermatophagoides farinae; assembly: GCF_024713945.1. Taxonomy (NCBI): domain Eukaryota; kingdom Metazoa; phylum Arthropoda; class Arachnida; order Sarcoptiformes; family Pyroglyphidae; genus Dermatophagoides; species Dermatophagoides farinae. The sequence continues at coordinate 4,859,191 of NC_134682.1, forward strand.
CAATGTCAAATAATCAATTCGGTATTAGTTGTGGACAGGTGTTTTTCATCACAAAATTTAAATACACAGAATTGTTTTTAATGAATTTTGTCATGACTATTATGTTTTATAAGAAAATATTCATGTAATCGTTGCGAATATAGTGCATTATTTATATGATTTTTTTAATAAAAATTATATTTATGAATGGCAAATAAATAGTGGTAGGGATTGTGTAGAGATTGAAATTTTTTCGTCCATTTAAACGGATAGTTCTAATATTTGATAATAATAGATGGATTTAAAAATTAACAACAACGGCATCACCATGCATGAAAGCGTTGTATGATAGCGGCCAGCATGTTTTGTGTGATCGATTTATGTATCCAAAAAAAGAAACGTTCAGATCGAAAATTATCAGGCAAGATTGTTAGCTTTCCTTTTATCGATTTTTAATGCCAACTAACTAACACAGACAAACCATAATAATAATAACCCCGAATAAGGAATTTATGACCATCATACATCATCGACTAATCGATTCCCACATATGATGATTTTTTGGAATCGTTTTGTTTGTTTGTTTGTTGTTTTTCATTGTCATTCAAATTAAAAAACAACAAGCAAAATTTGAAATTTTGAATTATCCATTTATAAACACGATAGATGGCGCCAGGTTTTCTATAGTGGGAAAAAAATATTTTCAATTCGATCATCAAATGTTCATGGTCTTTATTTTTTTTTTTTACATTTCCAAACTGAAAAATTGTTAAACGTTGTGGATTTTAAATTGAAAAGAAAAATTTCATTTTTTCGTTCTCGAACAACAACAACAACAACATTGTGAAACTAACTCGATAAATGGAAAACATAAAATCGCTATTTTTGTTCGATTTTTTTTAATACAATGTGAATACAAACACAAAAACACCGCGCAATTCTTGCATGGTTTTTTCATTTGTTATTGAAGAAATTTGAAAAAAAACAATTTTGTTTCTCATGCAATAAGGCATTTCGATGCGTCTTGTCACCAATCGATAAATTATCATTTTTCATTTTTGACAGATTTTAGAACCAATAAATTTAAAGTTAACCAATTTAATAGTAAAATGTTTAAAAATATATTTGGTTGAAATATCTAGTTGTTTACGATAGCAATGAAAAATCGATTATTTATTGCCATACACTAAATGCACTGTTTCCGGTGATTTCTTTGAAAACAGAATGATTTCAAACATTAATTACCAACATGAATCAATTTTTTTTCATTTTGAGATGCGAGTTTCACCATCATCAGTCGTTATACAGTCAAATACAGTACAACTCCAAAAAAAATCTACCACCATTGAATTGTGTGGAAAAAAAGAAAGAAATGGAAAAAATTTACCAAACATTCAACGTTAATTTTTCTTCTCATGTAAATGACCAATCAAATAAACCAACACATCCAATGATAATCAATATCATGGCTTTAATGATGAAAATCAATCGCATAAAAATAATTTTTCCATCATCATCGAAAAAATTTGTAAAGATTGGCAATACAATGAATGACTTTTTTAAATGTCTGAAATATTACATATTTCGTTTGGAATATTCAATAGATGATTATCAAAATCGCAGCATTCCATGGACATATCAAACATTTCGTCGTTCAATATGGTTAACATTAAGTTTTTGGTTGAATATCGTGTGTATTTCTCATTTTGTCATTTATCCAACCAGAATTGAATTGAAAGTATTGCAAAATTTTGAATCACAATTCCATTTACAACGGTCTTATCTTATTTTTTCACACTTGTTATTCGCATTTATCATGCTCGAATATTTATGGTTTGATTTATTTCGCGAAATTTTAACATATAAATTTAAAGTTAACGAAGTGATAAAAAAATATAGTCGTTTTAATGATGATGAATTGGAACCAGAATATCGTGGTTATTTGTCACGTTTTGTTCAAATCGGTAATCTAACATCAAATGTATTGAATGTTGTCATTTTCATTGTCTTGGTCAAAATTTATCTATTAGTCATTTATCGTTTTCATTCATTCTATCAAAATGATGAAATATCGATGTTTTTTATGATCAATTTTATTATACTAAATACTAATTCAATACATCATTTGCAATATTTAAACGGTCAATTATTCGGTGTTATGAGGTATCTATTATATTTTATTGAATTATCAAAATTACGAATGAAAATAATGATTTCGCAATTACGACAATTTTGTTGTCGTGGTAAATTATCATCGATCAATTATCGACTATTTTGGCCAATGTTCACGAAAGAATATGTTCAACTTTATTATGAAGTGGCCATATCCAATAAAACGATTAGTGGTATTTTTCTCGATATTGAAATCATACCGAAATCAGCGATTATATTTGGCAGTTTGTTTTATAGCAAACAAATCCAGATGAATGTATACAATACAATAATTGTCATATTTTTTCTGTCACCATTCATCTATACAAATGGATTGTATTCACGAGTGACTCAATTTCCACATTTCAATCAGCTTGGCAGCCGTATAATGATGCAATGGATAGGCCGAACACAACAACTACAACGAAACAATATTCGTCTTTCTCCAAGAAATGTGATTAAAACAAATCTATTTGCACAGACAATGTCAAATAATCAATTTGGTATCAGTTGTGGACAGGTGTTTTTCATCACAAAATATAAATACACAGAATTGTTTTTAATGAATTTTGTCATGATTATTATGTTTTATGAGAAAATATTCATGTAATCACTGAGAATCTATTGTCTTATTTATATGATGATTCTTTTTCTTGTTGTAGTTGTTGTATTTTTTGTTGATGTTTTGATGATCGTGAATGTCTAATAAGATTATATTTATGAATGGCAAATAAAAATATGTGCAAAAGCGTTGTATGATTTTTCGTGCGCTATAGCGCCATTTGATTTTCGTTTTGATTAGTTTTGTTTCTAAAAAAAATTTTTGTCATGAATTTATCTAATCAACAATAACAACGAAAGCAGATTATTCGAATCAAATCACTGATTCGACATTTTGTTTTTGTTTTTGTTTTTTTTCAATGAAAAATCCACAATCAATAATCGATAATGATGATTAGATTATTGTTATTTACATGGTATGGGCAATTTAATTACTGGAAACATTTTTTCAATATTTACCTTAAATCAATTTCAGCATCGATCTGGCTTTTTTCCCAATTTTGGCCAAACAACAAACAACATGGGTATATTAAATTTGGATTCAAAATCAATAACGACAACACAACCAGCACCGGTTGTCAATCTAGATGATATTGAAAAAGAAGCACGAAAAAGATTGAAAAAATCTGCATTTGATTATTATCGAAGTGGTGCCACTAATGAATATACATTACGTGAAAATGATCGTGCATTTCAACGAATTCTCATAAGACCACGTGTATTGGCGAATGATGTTTCCCAAAGATCCATTTCGACCACTGTACTTGGCATACCAATCAGTTTTCCAGTATGTGTTGCACCGACAGCAATGCAAAAAATGGCCAACGAAATGGGTGAAATAGCCAATGCCCGTGCATGTCAAGCTGAAGCAACAATAATGACATTATCCACTATTTCTACAACGTCATTAGAAGATGTTGCACGTGCAACACCGAATTCTGCCAAATTTTTTCAACTTTATATCTATAAAAATCGTGATCTTACCAGACAATTAGTTAAACGTGCTGAACAGGCTGGATATCGTGCTCTTGTATTGACTGTTGATACACCATTCATGGGTCAACGTTATGCTGATGAACGTAATCAATTTACATTACCACCAAATTTACGTATGGCAAATTTTCCGAAAGATCAAGAAGAATCAAATCGTATTCAAAAAGTTTCTAGTAATGAACCATCATCTGGTCTAACGGAATATACAAGCCAATTATTTGATCAATCACTGACATGGAAAGATGTCGATTGGTTGAAAAGTATAACACGACTGCCGATTATAACGAAAGGAATTATGACACCTGAAGATGCATTATTAGCATTGGAACATGGTGTCGATGCAATTCTCGTTTCAAATCATGGTGGTCGTCAATTGGATACCGTTCCGGCAACTATTGATGTATTACCCGATATAATCAACGTGGTACGTGGTCGTTGTGAAGTCTATCTTGATGGTGGTATACGTCGTGGAACGGATATTTTCAAAGCAATAGCATTAGGTGCACGTGCTGTTTTCATCGGTCGTCCAATGGTTTATGGTTTGGCTTATAATGTATGTGTGTATTGTGTTTTTTTTATTGATTTGAAAATCTGCTAATAAATTCTATCACAATTATTCAGGGTGTCGATGGGGCAAGACGTGTACTACAAATTTTGCGCAATGAATTTGATAAAACAATGGCACTATCCGGTTGTTCTCGTTTGGAACATATTAATCAATCAATGTTGATTAGAAGAAAACAATTGACTGCTAAACTTTAGTCATTTCGAACACTGCCGTTAGATGGAGTGCCACAGTCCAATATAGTCGATATATTTATTTTATTTTTTGTAAAATTTTTTGAAAACAACAACAAACAATAAACAAAAACAACAGCTATTTAATAAAAATAAAAGCTATTCAGATTGAATATCGATAAATTGTTCGATCGGAACATCCAACATACAACAATCAGCTTCGGCTGAACCAGTATCGTTTTGTCGACATTTTTCACAATCATTTTGTTCTTCATTGGCCATTGAAATTTTGATTGGTGGAAAAATTTTCAATGATTGATTTTGTAATCGTTTTAAACGTTCATGTTCGAAATTAATTTTTCCATTCTTTGTGATTCTTGGAGTATTCGATTCTGAAGATGTTGAAGACATGTTCACTGTGAAAATTTCCACAAAATCAAACTCATAGAATTTCTCTTCGAAATTATCTTTGCGTTGTTGGTGTTGATGTTGATTGAAAAATTTTTGCATACGATTTCTCATCATCATCGATTTCGTTGGAAATTTTTTCAAAAATAAAATGCAGTAAAACATTGAAATTTAGTTGAGCATTTTTTTTATATCGAACTATGATCGATGGATATGAGTCACGATAGCAATTTAAAAAAAAATTTAAAATTTAAAATTTATTCAAACAAAACATCGAGCATCAAATCAAAATCATAATCGGCTAAAACGTCATTTTTGAATGCGACTTGATGACTAGCTATTTCAATTTCATCAACACAATTATTATCATCATTCTTGCCTTTGTCTTTTTGTGGTGATGAGGATTCGTCGTGTTTAGCATCATCATCATCATCATAATAAACCGGTAATGATTGCCTGGCTAATTGTTTTTGCCTTTCCAATTCAAAATTTATTTTTCTACGACTTTGATTCTGTGACGATCCAACGACGCCGATGGATGTTTTTGTCAATAATAAATCCAGAATTTCAATATCATTCAATTCATTGTAACGCGATTCGAATGTATCGAATGCTGAATCTTTTTTTTCTTGATGAGTAGAATTTCTATTATCAAATAGATTATTTTTACGAATCTTTTTTCTCATTTACCATTTACTACTTATTTGCATAACATTTTATTTATTTGCGGTATTTGTTTTATGAAATTAGACTATTTTTTTTTTTTTTAAATTTAATTTTAATTTTTAATTTTTTTCAAAAATAGTTTGCAAGAATCTCGGGCACTCGACTTGGTTTTGGTCTGCAAATTAGAATTTTCTTCTTTTTCTTGTCATTCGATTTACCATCATCATCAGTGTTTGTCGATATTTTTTTCCTTGAATCCATTGAACGTAATCGTTCGATAAACTCGTTTAAATCATTTTGTTGTTGTTGCTGTTGACGTGCTTTTTGTCTTTCATGACGAAGTCGAATCAAATCAGCTGTAAATGGTGAAATTTTATCATTTTCATGTGATTCATCATCATCATCAATTCTGATTGGTAATTCTGGTGAATGAAATACGTCATCGTCGTCGTGGTCTAGTGATTGTTGTTCACGCATAGAATCATCATCATCATCGATAGATGTCATTGTAAATTCTTTTGAAATGGAACTTTTTTCTTCATGGCCATAATAATCATCTATTGAACTTGGCTCATCATAATCGTCATCAGCATAATCATCATCATAATTGCTGTCACTTGATGAAGCTCCAATCCGACTATTACATGTTGATGATTCAGATTCAGATTCAAATTCAGTTGCAAATGATTCATCATAATCATCATCATCAAATGTTGTCGATGGTATCGATATTGAATCGATAGTTTCTTCCATCATATCCATCATTGTCAATGTTTTTGGTGTTGGTTTTTGTTCGTCATCATTTTTTTCATCACGTTGTTGTTCATCATGATGATGATGATCACCATCAACATTTGGATCGTTGTTGTTTTGGGTTACATAACAATCTTCAAACAATGGTAAGATACTTGGTTCCATTTTTTTCGAGCGATGAACAGCAAAAACAAAAAAATACAAATTAAAAATATTGATAAAAGTCGAAAGAGCACGAATTTTTATAGAAAGAAAAAGGAAATTCGAAGTTTTTTTCATTTATTTAAATTTAACTTTAAATTAAGTCATTAATATAATAAAACGACGATATTCAATTCGATTTTCGAATCGATTCAAACAATGTTTTTAGTGATCCAGTCTAGATAATATTTTGGCCGTGTAAAGACGCTCATATATTCACCAGGTGGACATTTACTTGGACCCCATGATACGATACCGGTCAATTTTCGATTAGCCGATACTAATGGACCGCCAGAATCGCCCTATGTTTGTTTTTTTTTTTTTTTTTTTGGAGCGAGAATTAGAATTTTCAACAAATTCGAATTTTTCTCATGAAAAAAAAACAAAAAAACTTACATTACAACCTGATTGTGTTTTATCCAATGCACAAATCATACCAGGATGAATAGCATTGATAGAGCCCCATTTTTCATTACAACGATCATTACCAACAATAGTCATTGAACCTTTTTGTAATTTATCTGGCAGATCTTTGCCATTACCATCCGTCAGGCCCCAACCATAAATAGTTACTTTATCGCCATCAACGATATCATCGGTTTCAATTTCAATCATTTGAACATTTGTACTTGGTACTACTGGTTTTGATAATATTAATAATGATATATCATTCTGTATGGTATCAGGATCATATGATTCATGTTGAATGATTGTTTTTACTTTAAGATCACCATAACTTGATGATGTACGTTGATTTGTTCCATAACGAACTGAAAGTGATGATGCTTTTTGTCTAGAATGATGATGATGAGAATTGTAATTGTAAATGAGAACAATCCATAAACTAATAATGAAAAACTTACCCATAAGTACAATGAGCAGCTGTGACTACGGTTGATTCTGAAATCAATGAACCACCGCACATATGACTTTTCATTATTAAATAATCTTTCAATAATGAAATTTGAAATGGTGCTTCAGCTAAATCGGCATCTTGGCCACCAACAACACCGGCAATAGGACTATCACCAATTTTTGAACGAGAAAATTCATTTGAATCAAGATATGCCCATTTTGGTTGAAGACTGCGTGGAAATCGTGCATCAACCGTTACGGTGATCACGATGAGAATTGTGACCAGAAAAATTTTAATCATTGTTGTTGTTTTCAAATGAGAATTGTTGATGGACCACAACCAAATGTTATATATACCCACCATCATCAACCAATCTCCGTAGACAATTTGTCATTTTTGTTTGTGTGTGGTTATAAAACGAATGGAAAAATGTCATAAAAATATTTGGACGATATGCGATTTATGTTCATTTGAAACGATCCGATTGAAGCAATCCGATTTCATCAATGTCATCATGGGGTTATAAATTAATTTCAAAAAAAGAAAAACAAATTTAATAATCACGTACGTATCAAATGTATAATTTAAAAAAAAAATTTTATTATTTTTATTACAATCATTCCAGAATCCAGCAACAGGTGTTATATTGTGGAGACAAAATTAATAAATTTCAAATTTAATAATTTCATTTTCAATGATTGGCCGTAATAATTCACTAATCTGATGACGGGCTTTTTTATTGAACATAAGAAGATAAGCATCAGCCAAGATATCGATAATGTTATCCAAACCCTTCAAACCATGAACATAGACTTTACAATGTTTCAATTCATCAATTTCAAATTGTCTAAGTTGAAATTTTCCATCCACAATGGCCAATTCAAATTTAATATCAATATCACCGATATCGATTTCAACCTGTAAATCTGGATGTAAATGTTCACCAATTTTCAAATGTAAATCACTTGTAGCGATGATATCTTTATCATTCAAACGAAGTTTAACATCGAATGTACCATTTTCATTTTTCATTACAGCATCGCCATTACGATGAATGCGTCCCAAACCTTTGACTTCAACATTTTCCATTTCAGCTTCAATATGTAAATGAATCAGACCAATTTTACGGTCCAAAGTTACATTATGATGATCAATTTTTAATGGATCCAAATGTTTCGTTTTGATTATTGAGCCAATAATTTGATCAACGAATTTATTGGCTTGATCAGTTTTATCATCAGCGACAGCTTGATATATAGACAGTTGAAAGATTGAAAATGATTAAAAAATTTGCCCACAATGACTATTACTTACCGGCCAAAACGATGGCAGAGAAAATGAACAATGAAGCAATGAATTTCATTTTTTTCGATTTTTTTTTTGGAGATTTTTTGATCAAATATTAATCAGATCAATATGGATTGAAATCGATTGATTGATTCGATATTTATATCATCATCATCATTATCTCCATCATTTACAAATGATTGATTGAATCCTTTTTTACGTAATCTATATTAATGATTAATTAATTTAATTGATTGATTAATCAATTTTCAAGGTTATCTATCGATACCGGATCTTTCTATATCTAAAATTGCAATTGTAAAAACATCATTATCATTAATTAATCTTAACAAAATTTTTTTTTTCCAAATCTTTATGATCATTGTGCCTGAGCGTGTAAAGTTTGAGATCGATGGATGGATAGATTGATGTACCAAGTACATTTGTATTGTATTTTTCCATTTTAATCAATTTGATATGATTAGATTTGTCATAACTCTTTTGAAAATACCACACATGAGATTATCATCATTAAATGTATCTATATTTGGATGAGTCTGAAATTTTTTTTTTTTTAATGATTTTCGAAAATTATTGAAATTTCGATGAAAACTATGAATTTTTTGTTGAAAAACAACCGTCTCCATAGAAATTCCAAAAAACAAAAAAAAGACCCATTACAGACATTATAACCAAATAAAGTGTTTTCATTTATTATTTACAAAAATATAATTATAATCATAATCATAATATAATAATCTTGAATTTCAAAATCAAATAATAAGACGAAAAATAACGTTGTAATCAAAATGAATATGTTTTGAATATTTTGTCATCACCGAGATTGTTGTTTTTATTTTTGTTTTTTTTGTTGTTGTCGTCGTCGTTGTGTTGTTCACCATCATCTCTGGGATCCATTGGTAATGATTTTGATGGACGAAGAATATTTGATTTTAATGTTTTGTTCATTTGGCCACCAAAATCATCAACAGTAGATAGATTTTTTGTTTGTCCATCACCATTGGCAATTAGTCCATTAATTGATGATTTCGATGATGATGGTGATAGTGGTTGTTGTTGTTTTTGATTGGCCAATAATAAATTAAATTTAAGTTCTTTAAATTTATTGAAAAATTGTTCAAGTTCATCACTAGATTTTGAAATTTAAAATTAGTTTTTTTTCAATAAAAGAAAAATTGATCATCAACTTACCTATTGGCAAAAACAAATTGATATAGATCGGTTTGATTTAATTTAACAAATTTTATCGTATTCAATGTTGATGTTGTCATTTTGGACCACACAATTTTACTACCACCATTATGATTAGGTAATGCCAATGGATTTTGATGAGTAAAAGATGATAATTTTGGTGATGTATCATCATTAACTATTAATGATCCAAGACTAAATTCTACACGATCCAATCTTTCGCATTCGATTACTTTGTATTTGTCTCTGTAAAAGGAACAAATTCAGAAATTGGTATGTCAAATGCACAAAAAAAACTTACTTTCGTTGTTTATAATCGGCCAACATAAGAAGATCGGTCAACAGGATTAACATTGAATTACGTGTTCTTATATCCTTCAATTCATCCGTATTCAACAGACAGATGTGTTTAGCAATTTTTATCTGTGCTTGGCGATAAATTTCCCGTCCAGTGATGACAAAATTATCATTCAGATCAAAATTAAAATTTCCTGTCAATTTTTTACGAAATTCAATCAATAATTGTAATTTCATCAATTCATTAACAGCATTATCACAACGCATCGAAAATCTGGTGGCGGATTCAAAACATTTTTCCACATCATCTTTTAATGTTTTCATCATTTGATGATCTGCAGCAACAGTGTTTGATTTGGCTTCAAATTTTTTCATACGATCCAAAATTGTTTTCAATAACAATGGATATCGTGTAATACGTTGCATTGGTGTTATAAATAATGATTGCAACATTTTAACGTCTTTCGGTATCGCTATGGCCAAGTTTTTATTTGCCATCACTGAATCACGACCATTTTGTCCACGTATATATTCAATGTAGGGTTCAAATTTTTCATTAAAATATTGTTGAAATGTACGAAATATACGATGCATAAAAAAGTCTTCATGAAATGATCGTACAAAATCATTATATAATAATTGATTAACAACATAAAGTGGTTGTAGATTTCCAAATAAAATTTTCTGATCATAACTTGATAATACACTTGCAATGGCTGGTATACGTTTCGATAGATTCATCAGTTTCTCCAGTTGCTATTTTTATTTTATAGTGATGATAGAAACATGAGATTTTAGAACTAAATGTAAAATTTGAATCAAACAATTACATACCACTAAATAAGATTTTTCCGTTACAATCAATTCAAACATTGATTCATACATCATAATTTGTTCGGTGGTCAATGATTCCCAATCAATTTTACGTTGTCCACATGTTTTTATATAATTTAACCATGGATTGTTTGATTGAAATTTCAATATACGATTATTATCCATCATTATTAATGGAGATGATTCACTGTCATTTTCATTTTCATTCATTTTAAATACTTTACGTTGAAGATATTCATCTAATGATTCACGACGTTTATAGAAATTTTTTCGTCGCCATGATGATCGTAATGGTAGCCGTTTATTAAGATTTACAAGCTTATCATCATTATCATCAACACCGTCATCATCTTGATCGATGGCTTTTAGTCGTTCATCACCACAATCAAAATCGCAATTTGCTTCGTTGTTAATTTGTTCCATTTGATCGTGTTGATGAAATTTCAGATCATCCAATGTTAAACTAAATGCACGATTATTTGTCAAACGACAAAGTGGTGGTTTTTTACCCGTTGAATTACCAAGAATCAATACATCACCTGTTGATCGTGATCTTTCAGTTCGATTTTCTGAATTTTTTTCAACAATCGATATTTGTTCGATTTTTCTTTCATCATCATGATGCTGAGTTGTTGTTGTTGTTGATTGAATCAAATTTCGTTGTTTTTTTCTAACCAATTTTGGTTTTGATTTTATTGTTTCAATTTGTTTTAGGAATTGTTTTATGTTTTTCGTTGGTTTTATTCGATAACGATGTACACAACCAATACGATGACCACGTGTACCTACACGATGATAAACACGTAAAACAATCGATACGGTCGTTCGACTTATTCGTTGTCGTTTAGTTATTGTTGATTTTTGTAACAATGGTAATGGCTGCTGCTCATTGACCATTTGTTGTTGTTGTGATTCATGATCACCATCATCAGTATGATGATCATCATAGGGTGATGGATGGAGAAATGTTCCTTTATTATTATTATCATCATGGTCATCAATTATCGTTTCTGAATCACGTATATCCACCTTTTTCAATTCATCAATCATATTCTGAAACATATTACATAATCTATGTAAACTAGATGTGGGTGGTGCTGTTTTTTCAATTGAATCATTTCGAGATTCTGAAATTGTTGAAGCCATTTCAGCGTTTTCATTATTATTATTATCGTTGTTTTGGTTGTCGTCAATCACTTCTGGTTTCGTTTTGGATATTAAAATGTCATATCCAATCGATGATTGGCCTCCAATGATCGATGATGATTGCTTTATGGTAGTCTCATTTATCGTTGTAGAATCATTTTGTTGTTTTGATGGTGGCATTAATTCTACAACGATAATAAATATATGATGAATTGATGAATGTGACATGAGGAACAAAAACAAAAACAACAAATTTGTGTCACAAGATAAGCAATAATTTTTGTGAGAAAAGAAAAATACCTTCAATTTCATCATCATTTTGATCGTCGTCGTCGTCGTCATCATCATCATGATCGTTGGCCGTAATACCATGTGGCTGCTTGTTGGGTGTATTGGAAACCAGATTTCCGTTGTCTGAAATGAAGAAATAACGAAAAGTATTTAGAATCCATAATAAAAATTGCAACATGAATAATGCCATTCCACGCATCAATATCTTCATCGTGTGTGTGTGTGTGTTTGTGTATTGGAACCGGATGAACATAGAATTTAAAAAGGGAAAACAAAAACTTTTACGTTGTTATAGACTTTTTGTGTTTAGCAGCAACAATTAAATGTTTTACAAACTATCACTATGGAAACTTTTGGTGTGTGATTTGAAACGATGATGAAAATGATAAATGGCTACCACATTTAACAAGTCATCGAATGATGATCGTGTATGCATGTAAATATGTACAATTGGTGATGAATAACTGACTATCGATACTATCAAAAAAAATATAATTTACCATTACATTGTTGTTTTTGTTGTTGTTGTTGTTGTATATCATCGATATTTGATTCGGATTTCAAAATATTTGTTTCATCGAAATTTGCAAATAATTTTTTATACTCAGCATCATCATCATCATTGTTATCATAATTATTCATCATAATTTTTCCATCATTATTTCGTTGTTTTGGTTCGCATTTCAACAACAACAACAACGATGACGATGATGATAATGAACGTTGACATATTTTCCGTCTAAATAATAGTGATGAAGATGAATTTGTAGATTTTTGTTGTTGATGATGGCCATCACCAGTAGTATCGCCAAATTTTGTTTCGAATAAATTTACAAATTTTTTCACCGTATTCGGTTGTATACAATCCAAATCTTTACGATTACCATTTTTGTCCGTTTGTTGTTTTTGTTCATCTTGATGTTGATGTTGTCCATTTTTGATTGTTTGAAAATCATTATCAAATAATGTTTGATATTTCGACGTTGGTGATGATGTTTGTGATAACAAAAATCGTAATTTTTCCAATTCATTTCTTTGTTTTATATATTCCATTCGACTCGTGTGATCATTTTGTGAATATTTTTTAATTGATGATGATTTCTTCAATAATGATGGTGATGATGATGATGGTGAGGGCATCATAGCACAATCGATAGCATCATAGAAATTTTCTGCATTACCACCATCGCCACCATTTTGTATAGTTGAAATGCCATTCCTTTTGCCAGGATCATTATTTGAATTTTGTGAAAAAAATTCCGATTCATTCTTTACAGCAGTAGCTGTACGTAAATGTGATGACGGCGACGACGACGACGATGACGAAGCTGGTGGTGGTGATGCGTTAATTATTACCGGTGTTGGAACAATTGGACGCATTCTATTCCAGAATTTATCGACAAAATTATTCAATTTCTTTACTTTTTTCTTTTTTTTCTGATTCTTTGATAATGATTGTCGTAGTTGTTGTCGTTGCCGGTTATTGTCGTTGTCGTCGAGGTTGTTGTTGCTAGTTTTTTTCACATTTGCATCTAAATCATTGCCATCTTTATGATTATTATGATTATAATCAATTTGATTATCGTCATCATTTTGGCTTTGTAAAGCAATTACATTATTGCTCAAAATTGTTGTTTTATTATTATTATAAAATTTTTTTATTTGGCCATTATCATTGCAGTCATCGTCGTCACCGTCGTCGTCGTCGTCGAGGTAACTACTGGTTTTTTTATTCATTTTCTAGATGATTTTGTGATTAATGTGTATGCAGATGAGATGAGATTTAATTGATTTTTTTTCAGTGTTAACGGGTTGGGTTTCATTCAAGTGTACTGAGATTGTTGATTGATTGGTTTCAATTTCGATTGGTCCCGTTTGATTATAGTTTGTTTTTGTTTTCGTTGAATGCACACTTTGGATTTCACAAGAAAACAATAATAATAATGATGATGATGGGCAATCATTCAAGTCAATAATCAATCTACCATCATCATCATCAATGTGGTTTTTAAACCATAGTAACCAAATCGTTGGTTGGTTGATAATTGAAAAAATCCTTTTTTTATGATCTGATGACATGATTCCATTTCTATAGCTTTTGGTTTCTATTGGTTTTTTTTTTGGATTACAGATCTAGAGAATCAGAGAGAGAAAGGAATGTCACTATGGTTTCTTGGTTTAAATCCCTTTACGGTTTTATTTTGTTTGTTGTGTTTGTGTTCTAATTTGCCATTTTACATTGAAAAACAAAAAAAAAAACACAACAATCTTATCAATATTTTTCGTAGACAACAACAAGTGGTTAAATCACACTGTATGCATGTGTAATAATGAAAAAAGGAAAACAAAATCGACAAAAGAAACAGAAAAAGAAAAGAAAAATCCGATTTTTTTTTGGCGTTTTGTCGTTTGTTTGCAGAAAAAAAATTCTTAAAATTTCTTTCTATTAAAGAGGAATGGAAAAATACGATAGCTCAAAAGTGATGGACGAATCCTTTTTATTTATCCTCGAATAATGATGATGAATAAAATGAAATTATAACAATCATCACATAATGTTATTAGCTGATATTGGGCATTGCTATTGTTTTTGTTTTTGTTTTTGTTTTAAATCATTGAATTCACAAAAAATTCGTGCTTTATTCGATTATGATGATGATTATAAAATCTAGCTATGTGTTATACATGGCTTGAAAAGATTATTATCAAATTTTTTTTTTGTTGGCTCTCAATGTCTTGATGTAGCCATGGAAACATCGCGCAATGATAAAAGTGTTTGTGAATACGATTCATTCATTCATTGATTCCATTGATTGATTGATTGATTGACAAGTGAATCGAAAAAGAAAAAGAAAATAAAAGAAAACCAATTCTATAGCCAATCAATAGCTTTTTCATATCGTGATTGATTATTAGATTGATTATTAAGTTGTAAACGAAAAAAAAACATTTACGGATGCTCGGAAACAAAACAACAACAAAAAATCAATTAATCATTTTTTTCCTTCAAGAATTCGATTCTATATTGATTTGATTAATTAATTATAATTAACCTTGATTATGTGTGTCTGATACTAAACAATCGATTGTTTATAATCGATACCAAACATCGATTATTATTTTGACTTCATCATCAATCAATCACATTGATCTATCAAATGACATTGAATCAGAAGAGAAAAATTTTTGGATTTTTGATGTACAAATCCAATTCACAAATCGAATCAAATTTACACTCAAGTCTATTTTGATGAATGTCAAAGTATGACAAAAAAAAATTTTTCTTCTTTTGTTTGTTTATCTCAAAATTTCATAATCATTTCATTCTGTTTGACATTCATAGGCTATTGTTGTTGATTGGCATTAAAATCATGGTCATCTATCCATTGTGTCCAAAATAAAATTTGATTGTTCAATGTTTCACCGAACAAACACTATTTACACTGGATTATATCACGAGATGAATGATCCAAATTATTCAATATAATTATAACAACAACATAAATCATCATCATCATATAATCATCGCATCACTGGTGATCGATCGTGTTCAACTTGTCAATGGTTTTTTTATGAAAAAAAAATCCAAATTCAATTCAATGATGATCGGATATTCCAGAAAACGGAACAATAATAAAAATTTTATTCCAGTTCTTCTTTTTCAACAAACAAAAAACTGTCGAAAGTTTCACATCATCGTCATCGTCATCGTCATCATACTTTATAATTTGTTAAATATAAAGATGAAGTTTAAAACATCATGACATGAAAAAGGATCAAGGATTATCATGACAATCGTTTTTTGTTTCTGGATGACGAAAAATTTTGTTGCAAATGGTAAGTAGAAAAGCAATTTTTTTTCCTACCTTATCATCATTGTAATTATGACACACATACGCATACACACTCATATTGATTACTGATAATTAATCTTTTCAAACTTGAAAAATATTCACTGATCAATAATTGATTAGTAGTTTGTTGGTTGATTGATTGAAATTGAATTAATTTCTCATTTTAACGATTTTGTATAGATAATTATAGTGAAAAATTAAATGGAAAGAAAGTTGGAAAATCCAACCAAAAAAAAAAAAATAATGAACGTTTAAAAATCAACTTGTTCCATCAGAATTGATAAATATGAAAATTTATTTGGAATTTTTTTTCTTTCGTATTTTGAAACAAGAAAAAAAATTGATGTTGATTCCTCTGTAGATTATTAATTGATTAATTGAAATAATTTATAGAGCCAATGATGATGATGATGATAATGTTGGTTGACAAGAGATTTTTTTTTTGTTTTGTTTTAAATTAAATTTCTTAAAATTCAAGGTTTTCCACTATTCATTTGTAGAAAAGAAAACAAAACAAAAGAATCCTTGAGCATATCATCTATTTTAATTTCATTTTTTTGACTTTTTTCATTTTTCCAAACGAAAATGAGAACAAAAAGATCGTGCAAAACACACATAGCATAATATGATAATGATGAGCAAATGAGAAATCATCCTGTATTCAGTGGAGAAAGAAACGAAAAACAATGAATTTCGAATGAGACTCCCACACACACACAAACACACACATAGATTTGATTCATTCAACCTTAAACTTGAGAAGCAACAATTTTTTTTTGTTGTTTTCAAAAAAAAACATGTCATAACCAATTTACTTGAATGATAAATTTTTGATAATTTTTGTTGACATTGATCATTTTTCATGTCGTTTTGATTTGATTGTCGTGATTGTTTTTTTTCGTTCGTTATTCTCAAGGTTCATTCCATAACGATCATTGTTACGACATTCCATTCATCGGATGTTCCGGTGTTTAATTTCATTTTTCATTGGAAAAATGAAATCAAGTTTTTTTTTGTAGCCATTTCGATAATGGAAAATACGCTCATTAATTTTAATATAATAATTTGTGTGTTGTTGATCGAAAAAAAAGAAGGGTAGTTTTTCTGTTCAATCTATAATTAACACCTTGCAAATTCATTAAAATGTTGCTGAATGCTGAAATTTTATTATAATTTTTTTTTATTCTTGTGATGGCTGGTGATTTATAGCCATTTGTATTTCAGAAGAGATTTGATTGTTTCTTCTGAATTCGTTGCTGTTGTCTTGTTTTAGTGTGTTTATTATAACATGACCTTGAATATTTTCTTTTTTTTTTTTGATTTTTTGATTTTTTTCCTCTAAATTTATTCATTTATAATCCAATAAAAAAGCTTTTTTTTGTAAGTTTCAAATTTCCGTTTTTTTTCTTCTGCTTTTAGCCAATTTGAAGAAAGTTTTTTTCCGGTCATAATAACTATGATGATGATGGAATTTTTTTTTAAAAAATACATAATTATCAGGTCTATTACATACAGACTACAAATGGTTAACCAGGTGGTTACGAAATTTTTTCGTTTTTTTTCCACTTTCTCTTTTTTTCTCTCTTCAAATATTTGTGTGTGAGTGTGTGTTGAATGAAAATTGAATGCATAATCACCATATTGATGATTATGGTGATCATGATCATCAATTATCAAAAATGATGATGGTCTGGATCTTTGGAAAAAAACTTGTTGAAGAGAAAGAGAGAGAGAGAGAAAAATGACAATTGATTGTCCATGATAATGAGTAGCATTAATTTGTTCAAATTTTTTTTCAATTAAAATATTGAAAAAAAATTTCAATGATAATTTAGTGAATGAGGAGAAGGAGGGGGGGAACGAAATCAAAATTGATTGCCAATTCATTATCAACCATCAGCCACCAACGATAGCAGACTATTAATGTTCATTTTTTTTTATTGCATCGTGTTTGTGTATGTGTGTGGAATATTTTTTTTTTTTTTTTTTAATTTTCGTATATCCAAATAGTGATTATTATCAATTATGATTCAATGATGATGAGATTCACCGAATTTTTTTTTTTGTTTTTTTGCGAACATAAATTACCTTGGAATTTTTAATCAAAGAAATTTCCCTAGAAAAAAACGAATTTTCACACCAAATCAATTCTCTATACGTGTTCTCATCATCGTTATAATAATCTCTTGTTGTTTTGTTTTCTGTATCCTCAGGATTTTTTTTTGAAATGTAAATTTTGAAAAAAAAAATTTGATTTACATTTGTTGTCTGTATTCAACCATTGATCGATTTCGTTGTCAAATTTTGTGAATATTAAAAAAATGCAAAAAAAATTTGACCATGGAAATTTTTGGTTTTTACTTTCATTTAAAATTAATGGATAAATTTTCTTTTTCTGGTTGATTGATTAACCCTCTTTTTTTCGTTATCGTCGTAGTCGTCATAATAACTTTATCATCATTATCTAGATTTGGTAATCAAACTCGTTATTTTTTCTTGAAATATTGACATCAAACAATCGACCATCATCATCATCATCATCATCAATGACGGATTATTATTGTGTATTCAAAATTCGTGATCCATGATCCCTAGACACACACACACACATTGATCATGAGCATCATTGGTATGATAATTAAAATTGTTCTTGGATCAATATCCATGCTATTTTTGTTTGTTTGAGGAACCAAAGAACAGCATCAGAAATAGTGTTGTTCATCATCATCATCATTGATTTATTCGTGTATTCATGTTTCTCAATGTTTATTGGTCATTGTTGTTGTTGTTGTTGTTGTTGTATACTTGTATACTTGGACATGAAGAGTGATGAGTGTGATGTGTTTGTGATGCGTGTTGTATGAAATGATGTGATAGATGCGTTCATGTTATGTGAATCATCATCATATCTTCTTCGATGGTGATGGTGTTGTTACATTTGGTATCCACCTACAAATTCCACCGAAATTGATAATTTTGTTGCTGTTGCTTGCTTGTTTCTCCAGTCGGATATGTTTGTGAGACATCTTCCTTTCCATTGATTTTTTTTGAATTTCTTTTTTGAAGATTCAGAAAAAGCTATAAAAAGCAATGTTCTTTGTGAATTTTTGGATCAAACAAACAATCATCATTTGCAATTCTTGTGCGTGTGTGTTTTTGTCTTGAATTTGTTTTTGAAATTTTTTTCTTGGTGCTTTTTGTCTGAATTTTATTTCCAGGTATTTTTCAATTTTGCAATTTCTTGAAATGAAAATTTTTAAAATCGGAATTTCTTTGTTTTTGTCGTATAGAATGGGTAGAAAATTCACTGCCATTGCCTGTTTTGTCGGATTGATCGGTACGACTATCGTATTAGCATCACCACCATCAAAAGGTGGTGATGATAGTTTTGAAGATAGTGGTGAAATCATCGTTCAACAACAGAAATTAACACGTCCAAAACGTGGTGGTTATATTGAAAAACCGGCCGGTTATGGTGCAGCTGCCGGTGGCATGCGTTTCCGTGGTCCAGCTGCAATATATAGTGGTGGTGGTAAAAATATTGCCGGATATGGTGGTATGTATTCAACAGGTGGCGGTAGTTTTGGTGGAAGTGTCGTCAGTGGCAGCGGTGGTGGTTCCGTTCCTGGTCCAATGAGTCTTTATAGTTATGCACCAAGACGTGCTAATGCTGCTGTTTATGGTGGTATTTGGGGACCACAAACCAATGAAGAAGCATTGAAATTCGATAGCCATATGACACGTTCAATGATTGCTGATGCTATGGCATCAAGTGGTCGACGATTATATGCCGGACATGGTGGTCTTATACCTGCCGCTATTCAATCACGACGTAATATTCAATTTTATGATGTTCCATCAAATTTCGATGCTGCCGAACCAATCACGGTTGAAGTTGGACAATCACCAGCATCACAATTAAATATTCGTTTCAGATCTTCGTCTAGTCCATTAGCGGTGGAACAGGATCATTCACCAGCACCTGGATCAATGCGTGAAACAAGTAGTGAAGATGAACCACACATTTTACGCCATATTGTAACACGTCCGATTTTACAAGAGGTTCATGAGGTAATCAAACCATTTCGACGTGTCACCCAGGAAATTAAGCCAGTTCAAGAAGATATTGAAACCGTTGTTGCTCGAGGCGATGAAATCCAAGGAGGAGGTGCCGCTATCGGCGGAACTATACTTACCGCTGACAGTGGTGAAGTTAGTGGCGGTGTCCAATCGGCAAACATCATCACTGGTCATAGTGGATCGGCTGGTCAAGGATATGTACAAGGAATATCTACAAAACCGGCCAGCTATGGATCTGGATCATATACTAGCGGCGGTATGAGCACAGGTCATATTGGTGCTATCTATTCATCGAAGCCAAAAAGCTATGCTGGTCATGGTTTTCGACAAGCCGGTTATGGTGTTTCCGCCGGAGCCGGTTATCAAAAACATCAAATGACAGGTGGTGGTGCCGAAATGGCTCAGGTTCAAATTCCGTTTGCTCGACGTGCTGCTGCTGCTGCTGCTCGTGGTGCTAGACGTGCTTGAATAGGAAAATATATTTCCAAATCGCAAAAAAAATGATTAATCAATACCGATCTTATTTCAATTTTCTCAATTTCAATACAAGTCCTGCCATAATAATTTTCTTTGAAAAAAATAATTTCAATTCAATTTCTGCCACAAAACAATGAATAATTTAAATTTTTTTTTTCTACACACACTGGCCCACCATTTACCGAATTTCATCTCATCTCTCTCTCTCTCTTTCTCTGTCTCACTGTTGAATCAACTTGTCAATTTTTTCATTAAAATATTAATTTTAATTTTAATTAATTTTAATTTTATAATTTCAAATCAATCAATAAATCAGTAATAATAATGAAATCAAATTATTTTTTATGACTGAAACTCATGTTGCCATCTAATGGCAAAGATTTTTTTTAATGACAGATTAACGACGACGACGATTACCACCTAGATTAGGTAACAATGTATCCAAGCTAGGTAATCCATTAAGATTTGGTAATGTATCTGGATCTAAAAGATTACCATTCTGAGTTAATTTTGATAATGATGGCATACTATTCACAAGATCTTGTAGTGCACCACGTTTTTTACGATTTTTTGATCCAAACAGATTACTAGTGGGAAATTTGTCAGCATCCAAAATGATACCATTTTCATCCAAATTGACAACATCTTTGATATTTGGTAAATTATCACTAGATCGACGACGACGACGATTTTGTAATGGAGTACCATTGGATTGTATGTCTGAATTGAAAATATTTCCATTCTGACGACGGCGATTGTGGACAATTGTGGATCATTTTGTGTGGATCGAACGTTTTTTTCGTCGATTATTAGTGGGTAAATTGTCCGTATCCAAAATGTTACCATTTTCATCCAAATTATCAATATTGTTGATATTTGGTAAATTACCATAATCACTAGATCGACGACGACGGCGATTTTGTAATGGATTATCATTGGATTGTTTGTCTGAATTAAAAATATTGCCATTCTGATCCAATTGTGGATCATTTTGTGTATTAGGTATATTCGAACGTTTTTTTCGTCGATTATTAGTGGGTAAATTGTCCGTATCCAAAATGTTACCATTTTCATCCAAATTGTCAATATTGTTGATATTTGGTAAATTACCATAATCACTAGATCGACTACGACGGCGATTTTGCAATGGACTATCATTGGATTGTTTGTCTGAATTAAAAATATTGCCATTCTGATCCAATTGTGGATCATTTTGTGTATTTGGTATATTCGAACGTTTTCTTCGTTGATTATTCATGTTTTGATTGTTGCCGTTATTCGGAGTCAGACCATCGGTACTAATATCATCCATATCAATATTACTTGGATTCATCGTTGTTGGCATATTTTGATTGGAATTTCCACCGTTATTACCGTTGTTGTTACCGCTGTTGCCGTTATTTGGAGTCAGACCATCAGTACTAATATCATTCATATCGATATTATTTGGATTCATCGTTGTTGGCATATTTTGATTGGAATTTCCACCATTATTACCGTTGTTGTAACCGTTGTTGCCGCCGTTCATTCCATTATTGTTATTATTATAATTTTGTTGGTTCAATTGTCCAGATTCCATCGCAATTCGTTGTGCTTTATAACGTATTTGATCAACAATACCATTCAACATTGCCATTATATTTTGATCAATACCATCTTGATGTTCTAGGTTTTGTCCAAGATTCCTCACCATATCTAAATCTTTTTGTATTTTTTGTAAACGATTTGATGCATTCGATGTTCCACCATTATTATTATTATTGTTGTTGTTGTTTCGTAATTGATTTTGCATTCGATTTACTTCCTGTTTCGTCGATTGTATATTACGATTCAACAATTGCATCAATAAATTATTGCCTTGTTGATTATCATTCTGGTTACCATTCTGTTGTATTGATGGTTGAAAGATCAATGCTATGATTGCTGTTGTGAGTGTGTGTGTAAATGTGTGTTCGATGAGAATTAGATAAATATATAAAATAATTCAGAAACAGAATATGAGAATACTTACCAAAAGTTAACAGAATTGAACGATTCATCATTGAAAAAAGTTGGAAAATACACAAGTGAAACAAATCAAGAATGAAAATTTTATCGGTTTAAATTCAATTTCATTCTTGTGGCTGTGTTTTTATACATGATTTGATTCGTTTTATCAAAAATTCAAAATCAAAATTGTACTCGAAAATTTTTTTTTTGACGTTTTTTGTGACCAGATGTTTTTGTCAAATGAATTTTATTTTATTTTTCTGGATTTAATGTCAAACGTCGAAATAAAAAAAAAATTAAAAGGAATTTTTCATCTCACAAATCAATGTCAAAATGATTCAAGTGCAGAATTACTGTGTGTGGAATTTCAATAACAGATTCTCTTGTCAATGTCAAGATTATTATCATTTTTTTTCATTATTATAAAATTTGATTGATCAACTGTTGTTGTTGTTGTTGTTTTATAATCGAATTTGAAAATTTTCCAATTTTTGTATCTCAATCTCTAATGTTTGTTTTGCAATTCCCAATTGATTGGCCAATTTTTGCAACTGTCTTCTTGTGTTTTCATATTGCTGATGTTGTGGATCATCGGGAATCGTTATTTCCGACAATTTTCTATCCAAATTTTTTAATACATTCAGTATTTTTAGCAAACCACCATTTAGATATTCACGATTCTGTGATTTTAAACGTTCATTTTCAATCTGGGCCTCTTCTATTAATCCTTCAGTTATTTCTTGTAATTTTTCTTGCCATTCTTCCAGGTTCTGATGTCCATGTGTTTGTTGTTGATACGTTGTACATTGAACAATGTTTACGATAACTGTAAACGAAAAAAAAAACAGAATAAAATCAAAATTTAAATTAGAGAATTTTATGGTCAATAATTCAATTTACCAAAAATGGCCAATAAAATGGATAGAATTTTTTGCATTTTCAGTAAAAAAAAAACGATTGGATTTGGAACGCACACAACACGATTGATGAAGAGATAAATCGGATACAATGTTTTGCACTATTTATATCACGTTTTTTTCGGTTGTTTTTTATGATTTTAGTGTTTCTGTCAAAATATTAAAATTATGGTAATCACATAATGGAACACATTGAAAGTGATTGTCAAATTTTTTTTCGATAAAAAAAATTAATTTATTTGTATCGAAAAATTTTTTGAGTTTGAGAAACACTTTTATTTGCAATTTTTAATCAGTCATAAATATACCCATTAAAATGTTGACCATAAAAAAATACAAATTCAATCGATATTGATAAATAAAAATGATCTTTTGATTTAAATCAATCAATTGAAATCGATTTGATTGATCGATAACAATCGAAAGATTTTTTTTTTAAGTAGCAGATTAATATTATTGTTGTCGTTGACATTGCCTTGGTGATTGCACTTGATTTCAATTCAATACAATTCAATTAAACTTTACCCGTTTATTGTTATTGTTGTGGTTTTAGTTTTAATGATAATTTTTTTCTTGAAATAAAAAAAAATAAATTGGGTTCATTCGTAGTTGATGTGGTGATTACGTTAATTTAGAATTTTCAAATTCAATTTGTTGATCAGCCATACAAAGAGAAAAATATTATTATCGAATGAATGGTATGCCTGCATAATATTGAATGTTACATTTATTCTGGCCACGTGGTAGATAAAGAAATCCGTTGATTCCGAAAAATCGACCCCAGCTATTCTTGATGATCCAATATCTTTGGGTCCAACCAACCATTACTACTGCATGATTTATAGTTTGTCCACAATAGCCATGAAATGGTCCTTTTAAATGACGCATTGATTCTTCTGCAGCCATGAAAACCGATATTGGTCCATATTTTAATATTAATCGTTGCATTGATTCTTCTGTATTTTGATAATTTTGATACCAATTTTGTACAGATACCAGCGATTGTGAATATCGATAACATTGACCTGTTTGTCGTGCTAGATATGGCCGTTCTTGTTCTGTTGTTATTCCATTTTGTAACATAACATTCCATGATTGTTCAGGGAATGATCCACGTTGGCAAACGCCGTATTGTAAACAATCAAGAACTGATTGTTCACTTAAATCAATCGATTGTGGTGATATCATTCGTTGTCGACCATGATGGATAAGATATGCACTTTCAATTGTTGCAACTGCACTGAATACTGCACAACTACCACATTTATGTTGATGACGTATCGGCGTTACAGCGTTATGGTCAGCCCAATTATATTCCATCGGTATTTGTAGATTTGGTTTTTGTGAATCGGAAATAAATTTTTCTTTCAATTCTGATGATGATGATGAATTTAAATTTAGACGCATTGCTTTCATCATTGAATCATATAATTGATTATCCAAAAGTGATTGGAATTCTTCTGCAGACTTGAAATATTTCAATTAACCAATGGTAAAACAATTCGTTTTAAAAAGAAAATTCACTTACCAGATGTGAAATTGATGTTATACCTAGACGGAAACGTTTTTCTTTTGGACTTTCCAAGCATTCTAGAATCTCTTTGGCTAATTGCAATATATTTGCCGCCAGAATTTCGAATCGTTTCTGCATTATTTGTTCTGTTTTCTGATTTCCATCTGATAATTCCATTGATAATAGCTGTATTTGATCAGGTGTATTCTATTTATTTTTTAAAAAATGAGAATCAGAATCGATTAAAGCAAATTGAAACTTACAAAATATTCTTCGATAATCGTATCCAAATCCATGTGAGTTATATTTAAATGTAGTTCACCAAATGAACTATCATAACAATCATTCAGATCATCTGGATCAACAGCAGTCAATTGTTTGATATCATCTCGGAACCCATTATCGGATAATTGATTGAAATCCATATTTGCAATAACAGATCGTAGTGTGGAATGATAATTTTCATCATTAAGCTGTGTTCGCACTGGATAGATTGTGATAACGATACAAAAATAGAAAAAAAGCAATGATAAAGACATCGTGATAATAATGATGTTTCAAGTATTTGAATGAATAAAAAGATCTTTTAACTTTCAACAATTTATTCGATTGAAAATTTAATATTTCAAAGTATCATTTCATTAATTTCATGGATCAATTGAATAATTGAAATATTAATTATATCGATAGATCAATTTAGCAATCAACCAAACATTAATTGAAAATGCCATCTCTCAGATGAACTTTGTCCGTTAATTTGTTGTTGTTTTAATAATGATGATTTTTCCTCACAATAAAAGAAATTTTGGTTCATTCTTAGTGTTGATGTTTAGTCGCATCAATTTGTTATTTTTTTTTTCACTAATTTTATTTAATTTAATCAGCCAACAAAAATCATCATTATCGAATGAATGGTACACCTGCATAAGCTTCAATATTACATTTATTCTGGCCACGTGGTAGATGAAGAAATCCATTTACCCCCCATTTTTCTCCCCAGCTATTCTTAATAATCCAATATTTTTGAGTCCAACCAACAATTACTATTGCATGATTTGGAACTTGTCCACAATAATCAAGAAATGGTCCTTTCAAATGACGCATTGATTCAGGCGCATCTATTATCGCTGATATTGGTCCATATTGTAATAATAATTGTTGAATGTATTCTTCTGAATCAGGTGAACATTGAAACCAACTTCGTATAGATACTGGTGACTCAGGATTGCGATTACATTGACCAGTTTGTTGTGCCAGATATGGTCGCTCTTTTTCAGTTGCTATTCCGTTTTGTTTGATAACTTTCCATGATTGGTCAATTGCTGATCCAGTGTGGCAAATACCATCTGGTAAACAATCAAGAACTGATTGTTCACTTAAATCAATCGATTGTGGTGATAATTTTTGTCGCCCGTAATGGATAAGATATGCACTTTCAACTGTTGCAACTGCAGAGAATACTGCACAACTTCCGCATTTATGTTGATGACGTATAGGCGTTACAGCGTTATGTTCAGCCCAATTATAATCCATTGGTATTTGTAGATTTGGATGCGTATGCATTTTCAATTTTAATGATGAATTCTGATTTTGACGTAATGCTTTCATCATTGAATCATATAATTGATTATCCAAAAGTGATTGGAATTCTTCTGCAGACTAGAAATATTTCAATTAACCAATGGTTTAAGTCACCAAAAAGAAAATTCACTTACCAGATGTGAAATCGATGTTATGCCTAGACGAGAGCGTTTTTCTTTTGGACTTTCCAAACATTTCAGAATCTCTTTAGCTAACTGCAATATATTTTTAGCCAGAATTTCGAATCGTTTCTGCAATAATTGGTGTATTTTCTGA